>NW_021629369.1:0-23734 GCF_002157705.1 Plasmodium gonderi | reverse complement strand
TAAAATATATAAGAATTTATATATCTTTATGTAATATATTTTTTACTTATATTTATGAAATATAGGGTAATCCAAGTGTGCACTATTATTGTGTTCTGAAAATACTGTTATATACAACTTCTGCAAACATATTTAGAGTATAGTTTTCTATTTTTGAGGCCATGTTAGTTATATTTATAAATATATATAAACATTCATATGTATAAAAAAAAATTGAATGTTTCATTAATTTTTCCCTTAATTTATATTAATAAAAAAATAAATATGTTTTACTGACAAGTATTTTTAATGATCACAAAAGAATGATGTAGTTACAGTAATCTGATTAATAAATGTAATAACTTTTATTAATTTAATATATGTATATAAATATATCATGGAAATTGTTATCATAATATTTGAATAATTTGAAATATTGTAGGTTAATTTTACCTAATATAATGTACATGAATAAAAATTTTATACAATTCTGTTTAGCAGACATTTGTATGGCAAATGAATTTTTTAATGATATATATACATGTACATAATAATATACATGCATAATGTTATGTATTTAACATTTTATTAACATGGTATGTTTTTTATAAAAAATTTCACATTATTATTTAATGTGCAAATAATACATTTTTAAGAAGAATTATTGAATTAGATTTTTTTACATAATAATTAAAAATTATTTTTTCGTTTATTTTAAAATTAATTGAATTAGACAAATAATATGAATTAAATCCACAGGTAATAATGACAATATAAATGCAGGAAATAATTATAAGAAATGAACTATTTAAACACAGTTAAGAAAATATATAATTTTTTAATTTATTGAAAATTTAATTCTGTTATAATATATAATATATAGAATATTATTATATCATATCATTTATTTTGCGTATTTTTTTTTTCTATATAACTAATTTTTCCTTTGCTGTCCAATATACCCTATGTAAATCACGATATTTAACATTACTGTTGTGTACAATTCATTTAGTATATAACGCAGATTTGTTTTTTTAAATTTACACAAATATGATTAATTAACTGAGAATATACTGAAATATGCTGTAATAGTTAATAAATTTTAAATATTATAAAAAATAAATTATCGTCTCTTGTTATAGTACGTTTATACACTTTACGATAGACATGTATAAGTGCATGTATTCGAATTTCAATATAAGAAAAAAAACTTAATTATTATATAATATATGTATTATATTGCAAATATATATTTTTATATTTATTATTCAATCATTATTACATGTAGTATGGAATTTACTAAATGTTCTTTTCCATTATATAATTTATATTTTTCTCTAACATAATAAAATTTTTCTCTAGGTGTATTTTAGAATGTAGTAGGCCTAGTACAATAAATATTAATTTTTTTCATTTTGTTATACGGATTCTTGTGATTCAAACATTATAATATATATAGCTTATAATAATTATATATAATATAAAATTCTCATTTTACAATTTTCTTCCATTTAGAATTAAATTTATTTGCATGAATTAATTTAATAATTAAAAAATGAATAACTATTATTATAGGAGAAATATTTTACTAATAACTGTGTAATAAGAAACATAGAAAATGAAAATTTACCTTGGTACAGTTTTTTAGAATAAAAATCATGCTGATATACATTCACTTAATAAGAATTTTCATGATTTATATTTGCTATATGAAATTATTTATAAATATTTATTCCTTACCTTTTTATGTGTATCTTTGTATCTCTTAATTATTTTATTTATATGGTATCGTTCTTTATAAGTGATTTCTTAAAATTTGACATAATTAAATTTATTACAATTAAGAACAACGTTGAATATCAGAACTAAGTTAAACTATTACTAATTGCAGTATCATAATGGTTTTTCATTTACATACATTAGTCTGCACAACGTTAGATCATATATTATTGTAAATAACAGAAGATAAATATGCATTATATAATTTTACTGCATATCAATTTATTATTTATAGTATAGCATGAATTTTTATTGTGTATTTATTATTATCCTCTATTAAATAATTCAAATTTTTATTATATGTTAATATTATTTATGTCTCAAAATTGTTATACAGATATCTCTGTGGTTTTATTTTCGTATTCACATATTTATACATTATATACACATTTCTTGTTCATCATTTCATATATATTCTTATTAAATATATATTTTTTAAGAAATGGTAATATATTTCTTTTATATTTCTAAAGGTATATTGCACTTCAAAAATGGATTGATTAATTTTAATCATTAATTTAATATAAATTATATATTTAGAAATATATTATTAATATTTATCTTACACGATATATTGTTTTGATACTCTAGTCATATTTTATTTTTATGATCTAACTATATACTTTTATACATAAAGGGGTATTCTATTTTATCTAAGTAATATAAATTTTTTTTTGCACAATAATTCAGATAATTATTGAATGCAATGTAAAATATTTATTAGTATAAATGCTAATTCTGTATTAAAAAATTATACATATGAATAATATTATTATAACATAATATGTATACTAAAATTTTACTTTAATCCTTAATTTCTTCACATACTAATATTTAATTTATATGAACGTTGCATGAAAAACGATGTATAAGAATTTGTCGTTATGAATTCTTATAAAAAATTTGAATTTTTTTCCAGTACATAAATTCAATGTAAGTATTATACATAATTTTTATTGAGACAATAGGAAAAAAACAAAATGTGACTTTTAATCTATTTGGATAACCCTGTAAATACAGAATAATTTTATACGAATTACTTATTTACAGTGATTATTACATTTTACCCTATATATAATATATATTACCAAAATAAAATACATATGCTGTAAATTATATTCGTGGAATAAATGTCTTAAATCTAACTTATTAATTTTAATAACATAAATTCTAATAAAATTATAAGTTTCTCGTATCAATTTTAATATCCCATATATTGTCATTTCAATTAAAAATTGAATTCGTAATATTATTTGGTACAAATATATTTAGATTTGGATTGATGTATTTATAATGTTCATTGTACATAAATATTATTAAAAAATGATAACATTATAAGATAAAATTAATATATATATGAGGGGTACAATTTTATGATAATTTTATATATTATTGTTTATTTTATTATATAAGAATTATGGTTTATATCTAATGTGTGTATACTCTTTTGTATTATGTATTTTATGATATTATTATAATTAATAATGAATAAAAAATTAGTCTGCATGGAATATATTAATTTCACAATTATATTTTACTTAGGATCTATTTATGACAGTAAATATATTACATGGTTGTGCATTATTATTTTATATTAATTTACTTATTATAAGATAGAAATATGAATAATTAAATATAATGTACACACATTAAAAGTTTATTGCCTACAAATTACATAATATGTTTTATATTATTTCATTGTAAATATACATATATGTATATATATATATGCATGAAATTATTTTTATCCTATAAGATATAAAGAATTATTTTTATGATAAATTATCCCCCTTACATTAATTATACAAAAATTGTATATCTATATACAAAATTATCAATTAATTACTATTATTATTAAATTATATTACATAAATTCATTCAAATGAAGAAAGAGTGAAAATAAAATTACTAATCTTATAATATATTGTGATGTTTCTAATAAATACTTATTTATTTATTACTGCTTTTATATGTATTAGCCATAGTAATCTCTTTTGTAGATGTGGTACCTTACTCTATATGCATTTTATCCATATTTTTGCAATTATATCTTATGTATTATTTTATTATTTTGTATTTTTAAATATAATTTCATATAATATAGATATTTTCATCATTATTTAATTATTCAAACATTCAAGTATTTGTTGTTCACTACAATATTATTTTGAATATCATAATGATTGATATGGCGCATAATATCCTATTTATTCTTTTACATTTTCTGCTTCATAAATTTGATATAATTAAATTCCTTATAAATCTACAAACTGAGAAAATTAGTTCGCCCTAAAATTTTTAATGTATATGAATAACTTTATTATATAATGTAAAATAAAATATGTACTCATAAGTATAATATATATCTGTGAAGATAATATTATATATATAGTGTAAATCGCATTTAATCATATAACTTATAATACAAAATAATATTAATAATAATATTATGAATTTTGTTTATGAAGTGTATATATCTAAAGTTATAGTAATTGCAAGTGAAATAATAATAGATAGAATGTTAATTTTGTAAAACAGTAATTCATTATTTAATATATTAAATTTTTTTATAGATTTTATAAAATCAATATGTAGTATTGTGAAACATTCCAATTTAGCAGATAAGGACATTTTAGGAATAAAACAGACGGAGCATCATATTTTTTATATACTTCAATATAACCAGCAATAAAACGATTATAATTATTTTATTAGAGGACACATTTTCAAAATTCTTGAAAATATCATATATTATATATAACTCTGTAATTTCATTAAACATATATATGTAATACCATATTCTATAGTTTATAGTAATTATTACCTTATGTTTACAATAATTATTATATGTATATACAAAAATAAGCGTTATTCAAATATAAGAAAAAATAGGAATAAAATATATAAAATTTAAGTACAAGAAATAAAACTATATAAAAATGAATAGCATTATCGAATTAAAACTTAAAAATTTTCTTTACATAATAATATATTATAGCAGAATAATTATATGTAATAACATATATCATGATATATCCTAAATATGAATAATGTAATATTTCTCATTTTGTGTGCGAAACAAAGGAAAGCGCAAATTTTTTTATAAGAATAAAATTTAAATGTATATTTAGTTAATCATATATCAATTTCTTGTGATAAAAATATGATTATCAATTTTAATATCAATAATACAATGTAAAATTTATATTATTATATAAATAAGGTAATAATATAATTTCGAAATGAGTATAATATTTTAAAGAATATTGTATTATATAACTAAATATAATACATCTTCTTTATTAACATGTATAAATAAAAATGTTTTAATAATAAATATATTTATAAAAATTTTGAACAATTTATTCTTACATTCAAAATTTTTAAGAAAATATCTGTACTCAGAATAGTCATTTTTACCTAATTTTTTTTTTGTTTTTATTACTTTTATTCAATTTAATAAAAAATTTCAATGTTTATCATTTAATACACATGATATTATTTTTTTTACATATTTATATTAATAATAATATATGAATGTTATATTGCATGTATCATTTTAATCTGTTCCTTATATATGTTGTATGATTGTCATGTATTATTACTAATAGGATTATATATAATGTATGAACTCTCATAGAGGATAACATGCAAAAGGATAAAATATAAAACATATATAGTCTTCTATTTTTTTCCTGTATTTAATAAATATGTATATTCTGTTACATGGTTTTTATATATAGTCATATATTTTCAGGTTTTACATATTACCATTTATCTTATTTAACATTTTAGTGTACTAATATGCTATATATTTTTAAATATTTTAAAAAAAATTATATATTTATTATAATTATTAACTGTATGTATATATTCCTACATATTTCATATTTATTTATGCACATAACATATTGTTTCACATTAAAATATATTTTGTAAGTTAAAAGTTTACATTTATACATAGACATTTTTTTATTATTTGCGAGAAATATATGTTATGTTATACTTTTTTCCATGTGGAACTGCATCATCATTTTCAGATTATAAAATTCTGTGTTCGCAAGTTTCATCGTTCTTATTAATTGTCTTCCTTGTCTTTCTTTCAATACGAATGTGTAATTTTTTCCAATATTCTTTAAACTAATAATAGAATGATATCATAATTAATTCTTAATATAATTAATTTATGAATAATGTTTTTTTCTAATGTAATATAAAAATAAGTATGAAGTATGTTTATTTTTAAATTGAATCCTTTTTAATCTTATAAACGTATGAGAAAATTGCTCCTATAATTATATTAACGATTGCTGTTTTTACTTTAAGATTTTTTTTGGTATAGTTATAACAAAATTTATCAAATATTATTCCTATATAAGGTAAAAAATGTTTTTGTAATAGTTCTGTTTTTTTTAGCTCATTGCAATATTTTTCTTATTGAATGGACATGCCACTATCATTTATCATTAAAAATTCTAGGTTGCACTTTTTATTGGATATCAATTTATTTTTTTCTATTTATCATCTAATATTATATAATTAATTAAGAAAATCATTATCCTTGGAATATTGAATTGGGGTTATGAGTTTATTATATTCTTCAATTAAACTTTTAATATTATTAATTATTTTATATTCTTGTGCATTATTTCTAATATAATAAAGTATACCCGTATAATTATCACATATTTTATATAGATTTCCTATTATTATATATATATCTTCATCTATATTTTCAATTTTACAATTATTTTTCATTTTTTTATTTAAAATAGAAATATAATTTTTAGCATAATCATCGGAATAAGCAATCATAGGATCAGTATCAATAATTGGATCTTCTTTGAAATGCGTTTTTATCCAGTAATTAATGTATCTACAATATTTATTGTTATTACTTGAATCATTCGCATAAATATATTCAAAATATCGTTTTATTATGTTAAAATATTGAAATAAAATTTCATAATTATTATTTGTATCTTTTTTGAATTTCAAAAATCCCTCAATATATTTTGTATCAATTGATAATTTAGTACGTTTACTGAGCATATCAAGGTAATATATAAAATAATCATAATTATTACACTAAAAACAAATATATAAATTATAATTAATATAAATATCAATTAAAACAATGAATATGTAGTGATAATGATAAAATGCTAAAATAATTCATGAATATAATAATATATTATACGGTATAACAGAATCATATATAATTTACCGTTGTAATGATCACAACAGATTCCATTATTTGAATAAAAAAAGAGAACTATTTTGATATTAAAATTATTTTACTTATATATTATAAACATCAGAATGAATTAAATTTTGTTGATATCATGTGAATTTCTGTTATAAAATTTTATTATTTTTATCATGTAATATATTTGAATTGTATTTCTTTTATTAATATATATTTATACTAGAAAATTCGCTTATAAGTTTTCAAAAATAAAATACTAATAAGTAGCTACGGAAACTAAAGAATTAATGTATATAGTTTAATCTAATGTATTGTAAACATATAATCAAGAAATTATCATTAATATAAATAGTTTACATATTTATAATTGTTTTACTTATTGAAATAATTTATTTTTTATATATAATGGATATACACTGGATATCGTATAATAGGATAAACATATAAGTTACATTTAATAATTATTATATAATAAATGGTATATAATGTTTTATAATATAGTTAATATTTTATTATTATTTGTACAATTAATTTCATTATCTATATTATGGCCATGAATAATCATAATAAATAATTACTAATTTTTTTTGTGTGTACTGTTCTATAATAAAACCATTTACATAGTTAGATGTTTTTATATTATGAAAGATAATATTTATGTGAAGAAGAAAATAATATAAAACAATTCAATTTTTAAGAAATTTATTATATTATTACAGGAAACACTAATTATTATATAATGTTAAGTATAATTTTATATTAATATGTTATGTATTTTAATAGATATATTAAAATAAATGATTATTCTATATGCTTAATTATATATTTTGTTCAAAACAATATTTTATTTATATGAATGTCTCTGTTTGAAACAAAAGTTACGTATATTATTTTTTTATACAAAAAATTAATGGAAAATAAATTCCCGACCATTTAATATAAAAATAAAACATGTATAAAATCCCAAAATTAAAATCAATTGTTCTTTATGAGATAAAAATGTTATATATTTTCTACTTGTGCAATAATAAAAGATATATAATAATAAAAGCATTTAATATATATAATACAAAATTACTTCAATTAGAATGAGTAAAAATAATTAAACAATATTTAGATTCTAATTTATATGAATAATAAAGTTTATTTAAACATTCTGCTATTGAACATATGTATATATATATATAGACATGTTTGTTTAAATACATTATTAATTGGGGCAATGTTGTTATTAACACAATATATTAACTATAATATTTTATATATTATATTTTACGCAAATATCAGTAATATATAAGTTTATTTATTATTTCAGTAATATATTAATTTAATGCATTTGTGTGCTAATTGATAATTTATTCTTCGTATTCTTAAGTATTATATGATATGCCTTTAAAAAAATAATTAATTTTATAACATTAGAATAAACATAACTTTTGAACTATAAAATGTATAAGAGTTCTATTATTAATTATAAATTCAGAATATGTAGATATTTATATTCATAGTTAAAAAATTTTTGTTTTTATGTAATAACACATTTATTATAATATAATATTACCTTTTTATATTAATAAATATTTTATCTCAATAATTATTTTCCATTTATTATATTATATATATGACTAATTGACAAATAATGGATTTGTTATGAAACGTAAAATGTGCTTAATATAATTATATATTGCTAATGCGCAGTCTGGACATTATGTATATAAATTATGATTATTTTAAATAATAATTAAATATTAAATAATAAGATTTTATTTTATCATTAATATATATAGAGAGTTGAAAATTTCCTTAAAATAATTAATTAATTTTAATTTTTATGCTTTTACTTAATTATGATATTATATAAAATGTATTAGAACTACCTACTATTGGAAATATTTCAGAGGAAATAAATATAATGCAAGCAATATATATTTGATTTTGTTATGCATTAACAACTTATATCATAAGAACTGATATTTTCACTGGTTTACGTCGAATAAAAGGTTATATTATATAAATACATCATTTTATAACTTATATGAAATATTCACATTGTTTTAACTATACATAAAAATAATAATTATTCCACATGATAAAAATCAGGAACAATGTTTAATACATACAGTCTTTTTAACATTACAATGAATTTTTAATGAATATCAATTCCTTTATGTATTTAAATATTACATATAATTTTAAAAAGATATATTAGGAATATTTATTTTATATGGCTAATAGTAAATAAAATTTATTAATTATCATGTTTTTTATTCTAAGATATTGTGTTTATAATATTTATATTATAAAGTAAAACACTTTGTAATCTCATTTTATGAGATTATGTGCTCTGTTGATGAATATATATATAATAATAATTATGCATTAATCTTATATTTCATGAATATTAAGCATTCATGAATATGATACATTTAATTTCAAATAATGTGTCTCTTCATATATTAATATATAATGTTAACATAAAATATGAAATGATATATAAAAATATATCTATGCTGCTTATTATTCAAAGGAAATTGAAAATACAAATTTGTGTAAAATTAAAAACAAGATACCTTTTGTGTCGTTTTTTATGAAACTTAAATATCCTAATAAAAATAATACGAATAATATAAATGAAGAAAATTATGTTATATAATATTAAAGAGTACATATAAAAAATATATAAATATTGATGATATAAAAATTATTTAAGATTTTGTTTTTTTTATTTTTATCTTTAATAATAATTATATATATAATCCTGTCTTAGCTATTATAAATGTATATATTTCATATTATATGAAATAATAAGTTAAACAAGCAGCCTCATTTGTATGTACGATTATGATATATTAATGTTTATAAAAATATAAATATTAATAAATGAATATAAAATGCTATACTCTATAAAAAAAAAGTGCTTTTTATTTATTTTCATAGGATTACAGCATAAATGCATGAATATTAATAATATGTACTGGTAATTATTAGATATTTATAATAAATCATTGATGCTTATAAAGTATATTTAGAGACAAGGAAAATATATTTTTAAATAACTAACGTTATAAATATTATTATAAAAGAAATTAATATATTTTTAGATACGTAATTATACATTTTAGTATTACCAAATAATTATATGTTCAGAAAAAAATAATGTTTTTTTATTATAAATTGGCATATAATACATTTGAAATTAAAGAACATCTACATATATTTTATAAAACATAACAATATAATAATATTTTGTGTGAAAAATATTAGAATATAATTTTATATATTTTTTTTTCTAGATTAAATGTTGATATAAATTTTCTATGGTATATAATATATTCCTATATTACTAACATGGGTAATAATAGCAAACACATATGTTATTCAATTAGACATATATTTTAAACATGAAATAATAAAACGTTCCTTAGAAAAAAGTATATATTTTTATAAATTATTACAGATTATCTTTGACAAATATATTATTTTCACTTTATATTTATTTTAATGTAGCAATATATAGATATGTATAAGCTATTTAAGCATTATATAAATAATGTTATATGTAGAATTATATTAATTAATTGAACTATTGAGAGAAAGGATTATTTATTTTTATAATGTTTGTGATCCTTTATGATTCAAATTATGTTTAAAAACTTTCCTTGCTGATGTATACTTTATCACATTTAAATTATGTATGATGTATATATATATATAAATGAATATTCAAAAGAATATAAAATATATTTCACCTAATTTATTGCAAATATTTTCTGATATTATAGCAAATAAAATCTTGATACAGTAAATATAAAACATAAATTTATTTATTTATAGAAATATTCTCTGTTATGTAATGATTTGTATTAGTACACATAATTATATATGTCTTAAAAAAATATTTAAGTGTTATTATATGATTATATATATATACTATATATACTTTTATTATTTAAAAAATTATATAAATCTAGCGATACATACATAATTTATACAAGTATTCCATAATATAATATGAACAAAATAATTATAGAAAAAATATATATGTACTTAAAAAATAGAAGACAGCTTTTGTATCTTAAATAATATCAATAGTTCTGAATTATTTTAATTGTTCTTATCAATATACATGTTTCATCATATAAATATAATTTTATAAAGTTATGTATATGTTCCTATGAAATGTTAATTTAAATACATGAATACTACTAATGTATTTAATAAAAATCACATATAATTACTATAATATTATTTCAAAAATATGAATAATTATTCTTTATTTTTTTTTTTATTGATAAGTGATATTGATGAAAAGATATAAATTACAGGTAGGTAATTCAATTATAATAATAAATATACATAAATACTGTAAAAAAAAAAAGAATTAATAATAGAAGAATAAAAATAATTCCAGTATTCATATTTTGTTAAGTATTTTGTACTATTCAATATTATGAATACATTAGACAAATATTAATGCTTTCATTATATATAACTGTAATTATTATAATATATACTAAATGTAAAAAAATAAAAATAATACATATTTATGAGTTCATGAAAAAAAATTATACTGTAAAATTCTAGAAGAAATTAGAATTAATATAATTTGTTCTTAAATAATAGAATTAAATTATACGTTGTAGTTCATTATATATATATATATATATTTCTCAGATGTATTCTTCTAATAATTGAACAAAAGGTCTTCTTTGAAGGAACATAATATAAATATTATCAATGGCTTGAAGAAATCAATAAACGAATATACATGTGAATAAATAATAAATTATACATTTTATTAATACTATGACATAAAAATATAGAATTTATATGATTAATCATAATTATATTTTTATAATCATAGTATGTACTACAATATCAGTGGTTGTAAATCTAACTATGTAATGAACATTATAAAAAATATTCTCTCTGACCAAAAGATTAATCACATATTTCATGCTATTTTAAAAGATATAAATATACACAAAAATTAGAAGAAATTGAAGATAAAATAATAATATAAGAAAAAATACTTATTCTAACTTAACACAGTGCTTTTTATATATTAAATGAAATATATATAAAAATTTAGTATGAATTTATTATTGGCTATTTTGTCTTTTAATTAAAAATTTATATAAGAAAAAATATCCACTTTAAACAATGTAACAAATTGCATTTTTTTATTATTCTAATTTACTTATTGAATACATGTATTATTTAAAATGAATAATAGAGCAACTCATTTTTATAATAAAGCTTATATACAATGCTCTGTCGTTATTATATAAAAAATTAAAATATAATGAAGTTCTTTGTATAAATTACATACAACGAAAATAAAAATGCATCTTCGAATAATGAAGAAAAAGCAAAAATTATTAACATAAATTAAGCACTATAATATAGTAATCATTTTTATTATAGAAGACAGTATACAAGTTGCACAGTTTATTGTGTATATAACTAGAAAATACAATGTTATTCTAATATAAACAATTAAAATAATAGGAAATACTAATGAATATATAAATATTTTGTATTTTATAATAACAATATTATTTAATATTATTATCATTATATTTTTTAATAAAATTATTTTGAATACGATTATTTATGAATTCATAAAAATAAATTCGGCAATGAAATTTTGCAATAAAAAAGTTATATATATACATAAATTTTTAAGTGTAAAATATAAATATAGACCAAATACTAGAAATTCAACATTGTACACAAAAAGAAAAACCATAATTTAGGGAAATACATATAAAAATAGAATAAAAGCTGATGCACATATAATAAATCGTATATCATATATCCTAAACTATATAATATACAAAGAGATAAGTCCAATTATAAGCCCAGTTGCATGGATACTGACAGCTAAAATATCAAAACATGAAAATAAAAATATAACACTGAATGCTAAAATATATAAAAAAACACTGAACTCTAAATATATTATAATTGAAAATTATGTGTTTCACCCTATGAAATGGGAAATTTTTAAATTATATGTAAAAATGTTATTATATAAATGCAATGCATAATTTTCTATAATATTCTTCCACCTGTCTGTGTATATAACATTTTATAATAAATAATATTTAAATATTGTATAATAGTATAATATTTTACTTCGCATAATTTAAGAAATCTAAATAAATTACTTATTTTAGAAGTATTCATGCGATTTCAAATTTATATTATTAACCATTATAAAATATTTCTTTTATATATATAATGAAAATTTGAAATTTTCTCTTTGCTTTTTATCTTCGTATTATTATATACTATTTATTTTATAAGTATATTTTATATAATGCAATTGAAAAAATATAGATTAATTTTAAATGTAAAAATGATATTAAGTATATAGCTCTAACATGTCTATAGAAATATATATATGATGTTAGATTATTTTTCTGAATATACATAATGAATAAATAATTAAAAAGTGTAAAAATTTTGAAATATATTATACCATAAATAATATATAAATATATATGAAAATTTAAAATATAAATTCTTATAATAATAAGCATAAAATGATAAGTGACTATTCTTCAATGCTTTCACTAATGATCTCAATAGAATAATATTAAGGAATAACCTATTTTACCAAGGTAAATAAAAAAATAATATATATAATAGATTATATATATGTGAATAATCGTGTATTACTTCTTTAATTAATAATTTATTTTTAATACTATATTATTATTTATGATTTAAAACCATGCTATTAATATATAGAATTATACTATTACTAGAATGTGTAAATATAAATTTCATTCATAGAAGATTATAACAAAAGGATAACATATGATGGATCTATTTTTCCTGAGAATTTAAATATATTATAATAATATTAAATAAAATCATACTTTTTAAAATGGATTCCCTATATTTTTTAATAAATCTATAGAAAATGCATTTATCAAGACATTTTCATGTGAAACTGGAAACCTATATTTTATTGTTAACATGAGTAAACGCATAATCTTTTATATATAATTAAAATAATGATATAAATATTTAACATTTAATTATAAATATCATGTTATTATTAATCGTCATTTTTAAGAACTCATGTATATAATTAATATATTATATTTAATTACTATAAGAAAATTGTTTCAGAATGACCTAGTAATATACCTTCCCTGTAATATTTTCTACTATTTACATATATATGGTATATTTATTCTCAATAATATAATAAATTATATCTACTATCTCATAAAATGTTAATTTATACTTGAGGTAGATGAATTATATTCAATTCCTCATCTATCTTATTCCTTTTAATTCTTATACTTTTTATTTTTTCCTGTATAGATGATCCATGTGGTGCTTATTGAATGATTATAAAATATCATAAAAATTTTTTTTGATGGATATTTTATTCCAAGATCATTTTGGCAAATTATTCTAAAGAGCGTCTATATATATATGTAATATCATTACTAGCGTTAAAAAAAATTACATGAAATAAAAATAACTCTAACATTACAATAATAGAAATTATAATAGGAATTGAAATATTACTTTGGAATGAATGTGCTATTATTGGTTAACTAATTTTCACATACTCAAATTTATTTTGTATTATGTATGTATTCTTAATAAATTCTACGAAACTACAAAAATGATCGTCTATAACAGATTCGCATGTGTTCCTTATAATATAAAAAGTATTATATATGTAATATATATATTTGAGTTTTTTCATTTCTTCTTCGTTAGTATTATATTTATGAATATATTATTTACATTAAATATATCTTTTACTTCCATTAGTAAATAATGTATAATATATATTGTTAGTAAAACTACCTATATCTGTATTATTAAGTTCGTTATATAACATATAAAATAAGTATAAACAATGTGTATCCATAGATACTTCATTATTTATATTATTACTTATATCCGATACATAAGACAATGAACATAGACATTCTTCATTTTGAAATTGCCTATTGTAATGTTTATGTACTGCATAACAGCCTCTAGAGTCACATTGATTACCATAAGAGTCGGTTTGGTTTTATATTGACCCATAATTTTATTATATTTAGGAAAATATTCCACTATACTATACTGAAAAAACACGGAAAAAACTAAGAAAAACATATTTCAAGTAAAATATCCTTATAAACAATTTATAATTTTATTCATATAATGTAGATTATATTTAAATTATATTATGTTAGTTTATTCATTATTAATAATAATATGCATTAATTCTATTCATTTAAGATAATGTTATATAATAAAATTTATAGTACAAAAAGAACTAAGGTATTTTTTTCATGACGCTTTTTAATTAAAAAATAATTATATATATTACTGTAACACATATAATACATTTTACAACATTAAATAATTCATATAAAATAGTTATCATTGATTTAAATCATATTTAATTATAATTGTAATAATATAATTTTAATTATGTATATTATATAATATATCTGTATATATAATATAGTAAAAAATCTATAATGTATATATTTTATTTGTAAATAAAATAAATATAATAAAATTAAAAATAATATTATATGGATTACATAATATAATATTTATATTATGGAGATAGATGCAGATTGCATAATAACACTAAAACTGTATATCATATATTTATTTTTATTAAATGACAACTTGTATTATTAAATTAAATATATGTATAATTGTTCCCGACATTATTTATTATATATTTTATATTTTAATATATAATTTAATATAAAAAATGTTTTATAATAGAATAAATGTCAATTATAATTTAAGAATTTGGATTAAACTTATTCAACAGGGTTTAATGTTCACATTTTAATGAGCAGCGTTCAGAACATAGTGTTTTGTGTTATGTTAGAGGCTTTCTATATATGGCTATTATTTTTGTATATAATGTGTTTTATACATTATTAGTTTATATTTTATTAGAATTATAAAATTTATTATTGAAACCTTAATTATTTAATCGTATACATCACTATAATTTACATGGCTCTATTTGTTTGTCATTAATAGTATATTTTTAATTCATGTAATATATAATTATAGGTACCTATAATTAGTATATTTCTGCATTATGTATCAATGATTATTTTTTTTTTAGCTATTTATATATAATGAATATTATTTAATTTCTTACTGTCATGGTTTATATTATATATAGACATAATATTTGTGTAATTGTTTCAGAAACATTATAACTTTGATTTTTATTTCTGAATTTTTGCTTTGCTTTTGACTATATTCATGTATATTATTTTTATATTATCATTATATAAATTACGTTTTTTTTATATTTATATTTTATATCATATTTCTTTATAATGATTTGTGCTTTTGTACAAATTTTGCGTTTTTATTTGTTTACTTTTTGAATATATGACATAAGCCGCATGAGGATTAGGATAAAGTCACTATATGTTCAGTTATATTATTCAATTAGTTAGTTATTTCCTTAATTATCACAGATTCATTTTAAAGTTGATTAGTAATATTACGTACCCTATGCTAGGTCTGTCAGTTTTATTTTATGCTTAATATTTTTCCTTCTGGCAAACATTTTATTATATACTTACAGAATCCTAAAAATATATATGAATTTCTGGATTTAGTACTGCATATATTTTTAGTATTTTAGTTTCTTAGATTTATTATGCACATATATTACATTTTTAATGGTATTCATTTGTCCCATATGTTATTTGAACAATATATTTATCATAAGGTAGGATACTATTAAGGAATACAAATGTATGTTTTTTTATAAATTTTTTTTATTATATCTCTTCATATAAAACATATGGTATATAAAATTTTTAAAACATTCTGATAGTTCATTTTTTATTTTTTACACATTCATGTTATTTTGCGCATATGTGGTTAATACCATTATAATTACTTTCATGAAAATTATACTATTTTATTCCAAGTCATCAAATTATTTTAAAAATTTAAATTTTCACTCCTTCAATATATAAAAATAGTTGCAAGAAACAGAAATAATTGTTATATAATGTATAAACAATAAATTATTCTTTGTTATGTATGACTTTTATAGCTCTCTATTTGAGTATTAATATATACATATTTGCTTAATACTAATAAATATAAAAAAATATTATTTACTATACTTTACGTATTAATTTGTGTTACTTTAATATAAGCGTAGATAGTACATCATAATATAAATCATTTTATTTTTTTATAAAATCATTTTTATTTATTCAATAGCGAGAGAATAGAAAAAAATATTTTATGAATATTTATTTGTGCTGATTATAATATGAAATATAAATAAATGTACATAAATAAGAATATATAAATATTATTTAATAGAATTATTTTTATCTATGTTGTTATTAATTAGAAATTATAATATGGAAGGCGTAAATCTTATGTAGACGAGAGTTCATATAATAAGTGATATATGTATTCTATGAATGTGAGAAAATTCTTCAATATTTAAAAGTTTGAATGGAAAATATATATTGAATTTACGATTCCCTGTAAAAAAATAAAAAATGGTGTTATTAAAATTTTATTAATATATTAAATTTTGTGTTTTATTTATACGTAATATAAGGTATTACTTAATGAATAACTTAATACATTAAAAAATTTTTTAAAATTACACTGAAAATAATATTGTCCTATATGTAAATTTATTACATGACAAATTAAATTATAGAACGAATTTTATTTACAAAATATTTATGTATATATAAATTTTATATTTATTCTACAGATAAATTAATTTTTACAATCTCATAAATACATCACGAATACATCATGCCTATATTATACTTATATTAGAAATGAATAATTAGTATTTTTTTTCTAATTTATATTTAAATAGTAAATGCACATACTGAATATAAGATTCAATTGTATATATATATAAAAATACTAAATTATATGAAGATAAATATTAAGTAATTAAAACATGATTAAACCGGTTTTCAAATATGTTGCTCATAGCATAATTATATTAGGATATAATTATAAAAAAACCATATGCTCAGATTCTTTTTACGTATTTTATAATTTTTGCACTATCATTGAGTTATTTAGAATAATATTTTAAATATTATATAATATGTTATCACAAATTATTTTTAGAATAAAAGAAAAACTTACTAAGGAAAATACTGTAAAAAAAAAAATTACAAATGTATTATACGTTAAGATTTTTGTCACATAATATGCTCATGAAATTATACGTAATGAAATTTCACATAATAATTTCTTATATATGCGATAATACTATAATCTTTTCATTTAAATATATTATAAAAATAATAGTGAGCTCTATAATTTAATATTAATTATTAATGCATGTATGTAAATATTCGAAGTATCTTTTTTATTATATTATATTTTTAGATATAATGGACAAAATAGAAAGCATATATAACAATTGTACTGAAATAAAATCATAATTCATAAATAGTGCATATTTTTTAAAATATCATTTATAGGACTTATTATTTTATTTATAAAATACTGAATTATATCTTATATATAATATATATGTATGATATGCTATACAGGCACATGAATCGCATGAAATTGACTCATAATACTTTATTCAGTATTCATGTTAATAGAAAATATTATTTTGAAGTATTATATTGTAAATTATAAAAAGTAATATTTATTTTTGTGTTGTTGTACATTAGAAATCATTTTATTTACAAATAAGTTAATTAATAGAATACATATGTATGTAATTTACATAAATATATCCACATGTCCTTATGAGAAATACTGTATTCGGATTATACATTTAATAGTTATGTAAAGTACAATTATATAATTTATTATGTTTTCTATTAAATGAAATAATGTTTCAGATTTCAGAAGTTTGGAATATATTCTATACTTCATAGACATTACAAAACATTTTTATTATATTATATAATCCACGAGGACTGAATGAATTATAAGAGATTAACTAATTTGTAATTATAAAAAAAATTATGCATTAAAAACATATTATTATAAAATATTTTTTCTTTTTTTTTTATAATATTGTAAATTTTATTTTATTATATATATATATATCTATGAATATCATGATTATTCTTATAAAAAATGACTCATGACACGCACATTCCTAATATTACAATAGTTAAGATCATAAGAGTACCTGGATTATTATTTCTATAAAAAGTTAACGGTGCGTTCTAAATTTTATTAAAAGGAAATGTTTTGCTCTTAGCATTAACACAAATATAAGCTAAATGTGGAAAGCTATTATATAGATTTTTAGTATTTCCTAATGCATAAAAAAAATAGTTTCTATTATTTGTTCCACAATTTATAGTAGCGTTAATACATATCTATGTATTGAAGATCACAATTTCAATTCTGTGAGAAACATAAGTAAAATATTTTATTTAATAATTCATACTATGCTTGTTATATAAATCATTCAGTACGGTCAATTCATATTCTGAAGTAGTTATATTCTTATGAAATTTATATATACTATTTCCTTATGTATTTTCTATATTAAATAATTAAACACAAACATCTAATGTATGCTTACTTATAGAATTGTCCTAAAATTAATTGTAGAACGAATAATATTGATCAAAACTAAGAGCTTCTGTTGATATATCATAATAGATTCCCTCTATTTTAGATGCAATTTATAAGGATCCAATGCACTTTTTTTATCTATATATTTTTCATTTAAATAATTATTTGTACCAGTACTTCCTTTATTAGAACAGAAAAATGGATTAAATTTCTGACATAGTATATATTGCTATATTATTTCATCATATTTAAGAATGTTTTCTATAAACTTACACTAAAAAATGTAAAGAATATACAACAAAAGCAATATTATTTTGAATAAATTCTCATTTTTTTTATGAATAACATTTATATTATGATATATTTATATAATTTATATTAAATAACACTAAATCTACCCATGTTAGGAAAAATTATATAAAATTACCCATGAATTAAAAACATTGAGGAAATTTAGGAACATACAGATATATATTTAAAAAAAAAAGATATATATTATGAGGAAAAATACCTTTTTTTTCTTTTTAAATTACAGAATTATACTAAGACTATAAAGGATTCTATAGGTCCACATTTGTTGCAAATTTAACAATGTAGTCGGGGTTGTGAGACCAATAATAAAACTTGTTAAAAATAGAGAATCATAATAATAATATATGAACAATTTACTAGTAATTGAAAATCGTATTGCACAAAAAAATATAATAATAATTATATGATACTACATAAAATTGTATAATTTTACAAATCCTATATATAATATATATTATTCTAATATGTTTTATTAATATGAATATAATTGCATGCTTAATGTACATTAATATATGTTATATGAATAAATACTTATATTGATATATTTAATTTTATGTTTCATATATTTTTTTTTGTCGCTTCCTTTATTAAATTAAATAACTTATAACATATTTATAAGAATTCAAGAATTCATATAAACTACAAACACAAAGATGAATTTGTATAAATCACTGATCAATTTAAAATATATAAAATAGTTCAATATTCAGTGTAAACTAATATTTGACATAGTTATTTTTACACATTTTATTAAATTTTACTATTTATTTATATATTTTTCACAGATGGTTAGTGTAAAAAAAAAAAGAATTATTTCATATTATTATTAGAAGTATATTTTGATAATATATATAAATGAAAAATAGAAGTGTATATTATATATTCTATGTACAATATACGAGTACTGTTACTATAATAATGTTTTATCTTTTATTATTTCAAATTATATAAACGTGTAATATAATAACAGATTAATATGGCATAAATCATATATATAATGTAACGAAAGAATATATATTTTTTCCATAGAAATTATTATATTTTACACAATTAAATTTCTTATATATATATATTTATTTATGTATGCCTTAATTATTTATCTCTGAGTTTTATAAATGAAGATTTTGGATTAAGTTATATAGTAATATACATACATATAAAGAAACATCAAATAGCATAAGTAATAATAAATATGTAAAAACATATAATAATTTTTATCAATATATGATAAAATATTAATTAAATAATATATAATTGAACTAGAATTTTAATGTTTCATAACTGCTTTTTACTTGTGCATAACAAATAACATATTTACTCAACAAGAGCTATAAATATATATAATTTCGTTGAAAATAAAACCTCTAAAGGACTAAATTTATATAATATTTTTTGATTTCTATACTGCTTTCTTTAATTTCATTAATTGAAAAAATATATCTAATATTGATTAGAATTTTTAAAATATGTTACCATGATACGTGTAAATTAATAATAGTACTTATAAAATGTATAAAAACTAACGTTAGTAAACAAGGTTATAATATTTGGATCATTAGACAATATATATAGCACTCTATTTTTTATTCTACATTTGTTGATATATATTTTTATACATTTATATAAGTTGTGAAGCATAATATGATAAATATACAATAAATTAATATTGATAGAATAGTTTGTTCGATATTTTGTACTTATTTTATATAAACAAATTTGTTTTCAAATGACTTTATATATGGTATTTAAGGAATAATCAACATTTCATAAATTTTTCGAAATATATATAGTGTAAAAAAAAAAAACTGATCTAAAATAAACATGAGTAAAAATATATATTGTAATAACTTGAACATACAAGTGTATAGTTTATATTCTAATATGCTTCTTCATGCAAAATTTACATAATATCCTATCATTTATAAAATATAAATTTTACTGAATAAATCTATTTTAATTATGCATAATTGTGACAACGATACATGTACTCTATAGAGATTTTAATTTAATATTGTCCATTTAATATTATTTAAATATATAAAAAAATAGTAATATATATAAATAAAAAATTTAACGAAATATTAGTTATTAAACATGTTTTGTTTGTTTAGATTTATATAACATTAATTAGAACTACTTTTTATCGTGTTATTTTATAATTCATTTCATTTTTTTATTATATATTGCAGTAGGCAACCCGTTGTTTATATTATGAAGTAGGAAATGCATTTTAAATAAATTATATTTGGATGTTTTTTATTCTCTAAAAATAAAGAAATATTATTTATTATCATATTTATTATAATAAATGGTTAATTTTTTTTATTCTAATATGAAAAAAAAATATATTTAACGAAACGTATAAATAATAAAATCACTATATATGTTAGATACTTTCACTGAAATAATGTAATATAATTTATATTTTTTTCTATTTATATGACATATAATTTTTATTTCTAGATGTATTCCCTCAGACAAATGATATATATTTTTGTTACTTATTATTTATATTTATGTAGGGTCATTATTGTATCTGTTGTTTTAATTCTATATGCATATTCTGTATAAAATTTTGATTACGCTAATGCGTAAGCATATTAATATAAGCAAGTTTCCTTTAAAGGGAAATGATAATAATCTTTTATATATATTTTTCTATAGCGTACAGCATATTGTCATAATTTAAGATAATATAATACCAAATTTTACTTACATTTTTTGAGGATATATCAGAAGTTATAAATATTTGTATTTAAAATAAAACGTTCTTTAATCTGGATAAATAGAAGAAAAAACATATATACTCTCACTTTAGCCTTTTTAAAATAGATAATTGAAAATAGTATTGAACAAAAATATTAAATTAAGCATATTTTATATATTTATTTTAGTATACATAAAAATAAGTACTTTAATGAAAGGAGCAAATAAATGGAAAAAGTTATATACAAGAGATAAATGATATAATATAAACATTTCTGTTAGACAATATATCGCACCTTACATTTATCAAATATTCATATATAATTATAATAAATAAAGGGATAATATAACATTATTCATCTTTAAATAATGTTGTATGAAAAAAAAAATAAAAGTGCAATGTTATATTAACAGTTATTGCATTTTGTTTTAATGATATAATATCAAACTTTTTATAAGATTCCAAAACGAGAGAGTATCAAATATGTATAAAAAAATTTATGTAAAAAATATTCTGCAATTCATAAGATTTGTTGTTTTGATGTGTTTAAATATTATAGTATAAAGTAAATTGTCATATTAGACAAGACACAAATATTTATAAATAAAATACTCTTATTTTTTCAAAAGATATTATAATAATAATAGGGAAGGCAAGAAATCTATTCATAACTAGTGTATTTCAATATTTATGTTGTTAAAGAATATAAATTATATATTTTTTTATTAATTATTTTGAATCATTATATAGTTATATTACTAATAGATTAACATTTTTCTTTATTGTAGCATATTTATTATACAGGATTTTTATATACATGTATGTTTTATAATATTATACTTTAGCATAATTTGCGCATATCATATTAAAAAAATAATTTTTTTCTAATATTATATTTAATATAAAATTCATTCGCAATTGTATAATATATTATAGCTATTATCTAATGAAATGTTTCTTGATATTTCTGATTGTTGCAATATATTCCATTCTTCATCTATATTATTCCTGTTATATTTCAGGGATTTTATATTCCGTCTTAGGAATGAACCAAATGTTGTGAACTAATTCAAAGATACAAATAATTATAAATTAAGTGTAAAACATATTAATGGAAATTATGTTTTAAAATTATATAGAATCTTAGAATATTTTAAAAAATAATATATATAATTACAAAT
>NW_021629368.1:0-5502 GCF_002157705.1 Plasmodium gonderi | reverse complement strand
TAATTGACATTAATAACATTTAAAAGAAAGGTAATATAATAATTAAAAGAATTACCATTATTTTTTAGTGGAGAATTAAGCGCCTTTTAACTACTGCGAGTACATTTGTCATTATCATAGCACTTATTTTCAAAAGATGAAATCTGAAGATAGGAAAATAATCATTTATAACATGAAGAAGATACCGTCTGTTTTTTGCGAATATAAGAATAATTTGTTCTATTATACATTATTTATATAGTTTCGCGACACTATTAAATTTTTTTTTCTTTCAGAACTATAGATTCTCTTGGAAATTTATGTGCAGTTCGAAGTCTTCATTTCTTATGGTAATAATAGTAAAATAGAAGAGCTTGTTAAAGAAAAAAAAGTTATAAAATGTAAGCGTTTGCTTTCTTTTCAGCATTAATTTACAACGATGAATAATGTATAAGTAGACAATATGTTATTACATTTAATATATAAATAGATGTAGACTTATGAGTATCATTATTTGATTTAATTAAGGTATGTTAAAACGGAGTTTTCCAATTAGAAAGGAATATTTATATTTACATTTTCATTATAGATATATTTCTTTATTTGAATATTGTACACTTTTTTTTAAGAATAATAAAACTTTTTTTCTTAAATTAATAAATATATATATAAACTTTATTTACTTTTCATGCATAATTAACAGAAAAAAGAACAGCTGAATTACCTTCATAAAAAAGATTTCATGAAGGAAATAGTGAAGAACATTTAAATGATAAAAAAGAGGCACTGGAATAAATAAGGAAGCAGTGATGTTATTGTTAACATGCTATGCAAGTTGGTAGCCAATTCTTTAAGTAGACTTTCTAGAAATTATCAGAGTACACACAAAGATATTTTTTATTATATTAAAAATTGACTCTTTGATTACTTATGGAAAATATATAATAAGGGCCATAAATTAACCAAGCTACATATTGTTAATCAATTTTTAACTCACAACATAAGAATCAGTCGTTTTGAAGTAGCGGCTTTTCTGGTACCCTAAGAGATCTGAATGAAGTAGCTTTACAGGATTATTTTCAAAATTTTAGACAAATTAACTGAATTCATAAAAATAAGGAAAATTGTGAAAATTTTGTAAAAATATTTTATTTTATATTAAGGTTATACATGGGAAAAAAGTATTACATATGTTGTAATGACAAAAAATATTAATTCTATTTTTGTGCTGCTTATTTGAAATGTTAAAAAGATTTTAAATAAATTATTAAATGAAATAAAGAAATATATGGGTGAAGAAAAAATTTAATAAAGGATCATGTAAATGCAGACATAAAAACAGAGATATATAAAGCTGATGTGAACTAGTTTTAACAAAAAAGGAAACTAAAAATAGTTAAAGATGCCATAATACATAAACATATGATAATACGCATTATGTCAAGAAATTTATCACATATGCAGTTGATATTATAAAAACGAATAATAGCATGATTAAATATGGTAACTTTTGCTGTTTTATCATAAATGATTCAATAATGGGAACTATTATTTTCTACCTCTCTTATCATAAGGTAATTAAAAATTCGACCTTTACATACAACTATTTCATACTGTTATTTAAAATTGATTTATGTTAATATTTATAATTCTGAAATCAATATATTATACATTATTTATTCTTTTTTTTTGCTAGTCTCAACATAGATGGGATCGCAGTTGAATAAAACTGCATGAATGTAAAGAAGAATTAGTAAATATAATTATGATAAACTTGGATATTAATCATCTGAGTATCAGTTGGAATCTCAGTATATATATATATATATATAACTGAACGAAGATACCATATTTTTTGCTTTATCAGTGAATATGATAGAATTATTGATAATTAAACGTTTTATTTGAAAAAGTGTAAAATTACAATAAAGTAAATAGGGATAAGCCTACATAAGTAATTATTTTAAATAGAAAATAGAAAAAAAGAATAATTATGGATTGGAGAATATATAAGACATAGAAACAAATATCATTACATGAAAATGTGAATGTGAAGAGAAGCAGATGCTATATTTAACGTACGACATAAAAAAAAAAAAAAAAGGTGAAAATAAAATTAAATAAAAAAAAATTTCATATTAAACTTTGTTTAACATGTAATTATCAACTTGCATTAAATGGTACATCAATAAATAATGCTTTAAAAGTCATATATTGTGCATATATATCGAAAATAAATGAGACTATTTTTTACAATTTGTTTACATGAAGTTATATAATTGTATAATTTAATTATTAAAGTTAATTATGCTTAAATCTTCTTACAGAATATTTCAAAATTTTTTAACCAAATGGAATTAAAAACTGTCTAGGAGTTATGGATGAAAAAGGAAATGAGACTATCTCTAAAGAAATATGGAAGAGAATTATAAAAGAAACGTACTAATAGGAAATATTTTATAATAAAAAGATTTTAAATATGATTATCTTATTTAAAACTGTTGATTTTATATTTATAATTTATTATATTGTAATATATTTTTAAAAACCTATTATCATAACACTTTTCTTTTTTTTCTTTCTTCTTCTGATTCATACTATTATTAATTATCATATGAAATGTCTTCTTTTCTTCTATTTTCTTTTTTCTTTTTCCTAATTTATATTATTATTACTTGTTTAATCAGATATCTCCCTTTCTTCTATCCCAAGAGAGTACTTTTCACCTACCTCATTTGTACTATCATTGGTTGCTCTTTATAATATCTAAGACAACTCTATCACATATATGTATTTTTTTCATGATAGGTCCTCTTTAGATATCATTGTTGTTCTCACAATTTTTGGTTTGTCACTAAATTCATCCATTAAGAAATCAAAATCTGTTCTAAGCATGGATGACAATGTATCCACATTTTTTTCATTTTTACATTCAGAACAATCTACTAAATCTAATTTATATTTTACGGTATTATATATATGTTCTAAAAACATAATCCATTGTTCGTTCAATTCTTCTTTGTTCTTATATTTAACGTTATTTTTCTTTTCGTTATACATTTTTCAATGATTCTGATGTGTACATACGTCTTTTAAGTTCTTAATATGCAGAGCATCTGTTTGGCCTGATTTAATGTTAGTTTTATTATGTTGTTTATTTATCTTCTCTGAATTCGAATCCTTTTTGCCAGTTTCTTTTTTATATTCTGCCATGATTCTTTGAAATCGTTGTTTTGACAAAATTTGAGGCACATTTTGCTTACACAATCGGACATTTATAGGTGTGCTAGAAGGAGAAAAAGAATATTATGTATTTCATTTTATTATAAAAAAAATGTTTGGTCATATAGGTATACGTGTTATACGTACGTATAATATTTGTATGCATTAAAAAAGAACACAAAACGTGTTATCATTAATAAAAAATGGATTGCTCAATTTAGTGAACTAAGGTACACTTGCATTATCGAAAAACTTTAGCCTTAGTCTACAGAGCAGTAATAATTATATTTCCATATTAGTATAAATATAAACATAACGTTAAGAACTAAGATTTTTACATTTACTTTTATACCTTTACACTTGGATATTAGGGTAGTAACTAGAGAGTTGCCGGTAGGGCGTTTTTTGTTCTTCACATTTTGCTCATAGAATTGGATATAATAGACCTAAATGTTTATGGATGATTATCCTTTTAAATGTTATATTTTCAAAAATTAGACATTAACAATTTAAAAAGAAAAATATTCAACATTATTATAATATTTTTTTTATAGGAAAAGTAATATTGCTTGGAAGGGTTGTTTTTTTTTGGAAAAAAAAAATAATACATATTAACAGAAAAATATTACATAAATAACACTGTTTGTAGGTATTTATGGGATGTATAAAAAACCCTTAGAGAAAATTTATATTAATATTTTTGATCATATTATGATTTACAACATCTCTATATTATATGTGAAATGTGTATAGATATAATAGTTTTTTAAGATAGCTGAATTAATGTTAAAAAAAAAATTATAATTCAAATATAATTATTTTTTATGTATCATGTGTTTGAAGATATACAATAGTGCTGTATATTTTGTAATTTTTGTAGCAATTATAATTGGACAATTTTTTATAATATGCAATTTTATTATTATTTTTATTCACTACACATGTTGCTATTCAACTTGTCAGTTATTTAACAATAATATATTTAATAGATAACAACTTAGCAGTAATTATATATAAAAAAAAAAGAAAATTGTATTGTTTTATTTGAAAGTGTAATAAAATTTTGAAATTCATGACTTTGTTCCACTATCTTACATGTGATATAAATTTAATAACATTAGCATGAAATCGCTAACAAAATGACACTTTTTTTTCTATATTCAATACTGAAAAATACTTTTCATAAAATATTATAATGTCGATAAATAATATACATAATAAAAGTTAAAATAACATTTATAATTTGCATTCAAGCGTTTAATAATAAATATAAAATAAATTTATAAAGATATATTACGTAATAAAAACATACTTTTAAATAATAATTATTAATTTAAATTGTATTAAATAAATTTAGTTTTTTCATCTTTATGACTTATATAAACACAAAACTAATGAAAATATAAAAATGCTTCATAGAAAAATATACGCACCAGTATTTATAATGTAAGCAAATTTATTTTAATAAAAATCAGTTGCAATTGAAATGATTATCTTTCATGTTATTCAAATGTTCTTATTTTATGTAGCATTAATGCTAACAGGTATTCGAAAAAATGTTTATATGATATATTACATATTATAAAGAAATAATTTATTAAAAATATATTATTCAAATAATTTACACTGCATAACAAAAGGGTACATTATTAAATATGTTGAATTGTTATCTGACGTTTACAATTTATATATATATATATGAATGCTTTCATGTTTCTTTTTTTTATTTATATTTAAAGAACGAACATATATATATATATTTTAATTGTCATTAATATTTATTTATATTATAATAATCAAATAAATTAAATAAAATATCGAGGTGTCACACTATTTAATATTCAATAAAATTATATAATTCTATTATTATTATGATTTTATGTATTTAAGGATATTGTATTACAAATGTAATATATTTATTTATTTTTAATTTCATTATATGTGTTGTTTTTTTAATACTATTAAAACAGTCTATATATAAAATTATGAATCCTTGAATTTAATATTGTTATAAATTTCTCTTATTTTTATTTTTGTTATTTATATATGTCTATTTATAATGAAATTTAGTTAAATTAAATACATATATTATTTATTAAATGTTATTGTATTCATCATATAAGATCGATGTTTCAAAAAATAAATATAAATAATTTTTTACTTATATTTTTTTTGAATTCTAATGATTTGTTTTCCTTTAAATATTAAGACACTAGTTGTTTTTCCTTATTCTCATTAATTATATAACTTCTTGAATTTTTTAGATATAAAATATAATTATTATTTTTCACAATTCAATTA
>NW_021629367.1:3950-4259 GCF_002157705.1 Plasmodium gonderi | reverse complement strand
TAATTATTATTTTTCTTTTGTTTTGATTTTTTTCTTAAATCTATACAGATATACGAATTTGTAATTCACAGTTATTTAATTTACATGCAATTTCCTATTACTTTATTTTAACATTTCATTATTTTTACATTTTTATTTTTGTTTATAGGAACAATGTATTTTAAATAAAATCTTTTATGAATTACACTAATTATTGAGATAAACTTATAAGACGCATAAAATAAACTATAGAGAATATAATAAATGTTCCTTATATTATAGAAAGATTTTTATAATTTATTCATAGTTCATAAAAAATATATTATATAA
>NW_021629367.1:0-3476 GCF_002157705.1 Plasmodium gonderi | reverse complement strand
AAAAAAAAAAATGATAGGTGTTGAATAACAAACGCTTAAATTCAGTGAAATGTTAAATGAACTAATAAATGAATTAGATGTACTTTATATCTAATATTTATGAAAACATTTTTTTTGAAACTGAACGCAACATATTAAATAATTTAGTTATTCTATAGTGTATCAACAATTGATCCCTTACTGAGTAGAAAAAAAATATATATGAATTATTACCCAATTATTTATATATGAATGTAGATAGAAGATAAGTGATATATCATGAATGATGAGTTATTAAAGTATAAAATGGTCATATATAATTTATACAGAGTATTGTAATAGTTCCCCATAATATATCAACGAGTTTATATATGTGAATATAAATTAAATTCATGTAAAACAATAATTATCACAATATATAAAGTATACCACCAACTTAATATATTACATAATAATTATTACTTTCGCTATTAAAATTTTATATAATTCTACTTAACTCTTCCATAATACTAATGAAAAAAAGGCAATATTTAATTATATGAAAAATGCATTTTTTCAATGTATAATATAAAATGAATGTATAAAGCACCAAACATGTTTTATTAAAACATATATATTTTAATCATTCTAAGAATAAATATTTAGAAATAGAAAATTTTCCCATTATTCTTAAAATTTCAAAGAAATGGATAATACTTACACTATGGAAATATAAAATTTTTATGGTGATACATATACACAAAAACTAGGAATTATACTTCTAAACATTAATATTATGATTAAGGTTTTAAGGAGTATTTAGAAATCTTGTATTATTTATAAAATATAAAATATATTTTTCAATATATTTTGTACGTGTTTCAAAAATTTACTTCTTTCAGTAACAAGTTATATTATGAATTTCATAAAAACAGAAAAATGATATATGTATTATTTTACAAAATATTAATCAAAGATTTTTATAATATGAATAAGAGATAGATATGTCTACAAAACGATAAAAGGGTATACAAGTTAAAGTATAAATAATACATGATCATTTAATTCTTACTAATCTCAATTAATATAATTTCATGTATTGCACTAAAAAATTACAGGTATATGGAGTAGGATTTTTGTTATTGTACAAATAAATTGACCCTAGTGTTAACATTTGAATATTTTTTATAGTTTATAAAGTACTTTTAATAAATATTCAAATTATTATAGAAACACAAAATTATAGTTCCACAGAATTAATTTTATAAATTATTGAAATCAAATATTTATTTCATTGTATATGATTGAAAAGTATATCATCTCAAAATTCTAGCAATGTATTTTTTTTTTCTTGAGCATACATAATTATAATTATGCTTCCGTAATATATCTAATGCAAATATTCACTAATGGAAAATATACATAATGTACAAATTACAAAATATAAAAAAGAATTTATCGAGATCTAAACATTTTAAATTTTGTTTGCTCATATATTATAATAAATTATTTATACATATATATTTATGTAGTATAAGTTTGTTTGTTCTTCATTCTATTATATAATACATAACATGATACACATTGTTTTTAATTCTAATATTAATAAATAAATAGTTTATTACAGGTTATATTAATTCTTAACATTTCTGAATTTACTTGATTTCTTAAATTAAATAGTATAATTTGTTTTCTTTATACATAAATTTTGATTCTATATTTATTGTTATTAATCGTTATATACTACTACTAAATATGATAATATATGTATTAGACAATATTTTATATTGCATAAATTAATCTATAAAGTGTAACTTCTCATTTTCTTATTTTAATAATATCATATAGAAAAATGCTTAAAATAATATAAAATGAACAATTTTGATGTTATATATAAAGTGTTATTAAAAACAATAAATTAAACATAATAAATTTTTTATTATAAATTATTCAAAATATAAATGATAAAATATATAAAATAAATGTATGGACACACAAAATAATATAAAAAAAAATAATATTTTACACAAACAACGAATATTTTGTAATTCAGTATATACGTAAATATGGATATAGTTATATATTAATAATATTATAAAAATACATAGATACATGTATATATGTTTATCTATAATATTTATGCATGTATGTTCTTATTATTCTTTTTATTTGTAAAATAATTATTTTATTAGAATCATTTATGAAGATATATATATGTGTATATTTGTACTATTCTGCATAATGCATTGAACCAAATAAATTTGTTTATGTTTTTGATTTAAACATAGATAATTTATAATATTCGTATTAAAATATTGATATATTGCCTAAATATAAGTTTATTAAATTTTCCAGTATAACTGATCTTAATTATAATTTATAATGCTTTATATATATTTTGACATAAGATGTATAGATATTACTATTTCAATTTTTGCATTTAACAAACATTGTACAATTTATTTTTATCATATCAATTTTATATATTTTCTTTAAAGCATACACTTAAAAAGAAACTAATAAAACCCCTTTCACTTAAATTATAATATAATTCACTTGAATGAACATGTGCCTGCATATGTATAATTTGTGCATACAATCAAGATTTATTTTTTATTCAAAATGTAAAAATGATATTTTATTACATTATTAAAAGATATATATTTTTTTGTAATTTTTACAGGATGTCTTAATAATTTTTGAATACATAGACACATTCGTTGGTATATTATATATATATATAATATATTTTTTATATAAATGTTAATAATAATTTACAAAAACTCCATAATTTATTTGAAAAAATGCGTTTTCTTGATGACTATATTTTAAAAAACCTATTACGATGAGTGTCTAAACAAATTTCACATTAATTTTTGATTTATAAAGTGAAACGATGACAGCATTAAATAATATATATTACTTTATTTAATTATATTAGTACAAAAAATATACATATATAATGTTTGTCTTCAGATTTAGGGTTAAATTAATATACATAAAAATATGTATTTATACTTTATATTTTTAATTGTGTTTAAAATTAACTTCTATGTGCTCTTCCTTAAATCATTTTCTATGTGTATAACTACTTTGAAATGATTCATATAGAGAATAATCTCCTAACTTTTTCTCTTCATTCTATCTAAATATTAATAAGTAGATACCATATCAAATGGATAAACACAAAATAACTCCTGCTGTATATAAGGCCCTAGTCCTCTCTCCTGTTTATCAATCATATCTATTCTTATTCTCAGTAGTATTGATACCATTGTTCAAGTCACTTTAATCCGAATACTTCCGTACTTGAGATAGTTTTTCAACTTGTTTTCTATATAATTCCTCTTATTCTTCTTCTATAACAACTAACAATTTCTTTTATCATCTGATGAAATATCAATAACAGATAAATTTAATATATTATATACTTTTTTTTCTATTTTAATAATTTCATTTCCAGTATAATTTATTAAACATGATATTTTGCTTAATTTATCTTTTAAGATATTAATTAT
>NW_021629366.1:0-2430 GCF_002157705.1 Plasmodium gonderi | reverse complement strand
TACAAAAGTGAATATATCATAAAATTTGTCCTATAAATTTGTTGAATATGAAATATAACACAATATAAGCAAAATATTACGTAAAAAATATATACCTTTATAGTATAATTATTGGACAGAATCCACGATAATTATAAAAATATGTATATTCGTCATAGTTATATAAATATATAAAGATTACCAAAAATAATAAAAAATGAAATAATTAAAAAGCTAAATTAATTCCAATAAATAAATGTTATAGCATAAAAATATTTCAATTTCTTCTTTCAATTCATTAGATTTACTTTTAAAATATCACATATACAAAATTGAATATAATAGAACATATAGGATGATATTTCGTACAACTATATTGCATAGGTACTCTTACATTGTGAAAATGCATTATATTTTCAGTGTGCATTAATTTTCAAGTATTCATCTCTGTAAGTATATAATAGTATTGAATATTTATTTAAACCGTAATATTTCACATTTAAACCTAACAATTAACTCATGCATATTAACATAATAGAAAATATGTATATATAGGCAACAATATGTGATAATTCTAAAAACATAAACATTAAAACCTAAACACTAAACCTAAACCCTAAACTCTGAATGTATAACTCACTTTTCGAATATATAAATATGTATTAATATATAAAAAAACAAACATAATAAAAAACATAAAGTATTTTGTTAATATATTTAGAGAAAATAACTTACATTAAAACATAAATACTTTTGCCTAAAATATAATATCTTTTGTTCTGTTCTAATTAAAACTCACTTAAAAATATATATCTCCTAAAAGAATGTCGTGTTTATTCGTGTAATAAATTAAAATATATTATATAAAATTATTAAAAGTATATAAATATTTTTACAAATTTTTTTACAAAAAAACACATCTGTTATAATATACAGTACGTACTATACAACCATGATTTATATACACAAATTTATGTGCAAACTAACACAAATTAATTAAAAATCCTATAATATATTTATATAATGTTATCGCTAACAAGGACAAATGCATACATTTAAAAGTATTTACTCATAAACTAATAATATGAATATTGTTCTAACAATATTTTTAATATAATATTTAAAACATGAATGTATTATATATTGATAGAATAATTTAATTACAAAGCAATATAATTACTAATTAGATAGAAATGTAATTATATAAAATTTTTGCGATATATAAAAAAGATATACATATATCATATTTATAATAAATTAATAAACATTTAGTTCATAATAAAATGTATGTGACTTTATATATTTTCATTTTATCATCATTTACTAATCACTTCTTTGCAGAAATCACAATATTCCTTAAAATACATTTTTCCTTTCTCTGCCTTTAATTTTTCATATTTTACAATTTTCACCATTATATAAATAATGAGTGCCAATATTATATATGATAATGTTAAAAAGAATGCAATATAAATATATGAAACCTCAACGGGTATTCCGGAAACAGATAAAATAGATTTATATCCACCTTTCCATTGATCACTCCCTGTACAAGACCCCGTCGTAGGACACGGAAGAATATGCTTAGTGCTACTATATATCATATCTAGCAGAGGTAAAATTATTCCAAGTAAAGGAAGTAGACATGTAGTAACAAAACCAAATCCGTATTTCAAATGTATTTTTTTCTTAAGATTTTTGTTATTACTTTTTCTTGATTTATCAATTATATCGAATATTTTTTTTTCACACGAACAGTCTAATTTACCTAATCCTTTCCTTTTAGCATATCTAGAATAATAACTTCGCATATAAGCATCCAATTCATTTAACGTCTCATTTTTTATTTTTTCATATGTTGGTGCATTATCTTCTATGTTTTTTGTTCTCTTATTTTTTTCCTTAACATAATTTTTTTCTCTCAATACACTATTTTTCAAGTTTTTCTGTATTTCATGCTTTGCCATTATTCGATTAATTTGTACTACACTTATTTCGCTCATTTTATATATGTTAAACAAGGTTTCGAACTCTGAAGGCTGTAGATATTATGTATATATCATTATTTAATGAAGCAAGAAATAAAAAAATGAGCTATAATTATTTGTTAAATAGAATAATTATGATAAAATCATAAATATACACTTATGTAATGTATTACCACATCATGCCTATAATGATTTTTGCATAGAATAATTAAAAATATCCAAAATATAGAAAAAATGTTGAACTTTGTTTTTCCCATCATCATAAATTTTTTTATTATTATTTACTTACTAATAGGAACACTAATTATGTACAATTTAAGTAATAATTGATTACAGATAATAAGAAAAACCTTTTGATTATAATAGAAATTGCAAATAAATATATTATATTATAATTATATTTATATAATAAACACAACTATATATATATTCTATTCAGTATGTTCTATTAGTATTTCATAGA
>NW_021629365.1:0-1057 GCF_002157705.1 Plasmodium gonderi | reverse complement strand
AAAATGGTATATTAGAAATGACATATTATAATCTTATGTACAAATTGTTTATAAATTGTAACAATTGGTAATCAATGACAAAAAAATAATATATAAAAATAAAAAATATTATTTTTTACTGTTTATATATTTTATGGTTTTATTAAAAAATTCAGTATATAGTAATATTGTTCTATATGAGCATAATCCTTTATTTTTTATACTTTTTTTAATTTGTAGGAAAAAATTTTCTTGTTGCTTCATGATCCATGAGCAAACTCGTCGTTTATGTCATAAATAATTACAAGTTCTAAATTCCCAAGAAGAAAAAATTTTAACATATTTATCTCAATATCTTAAACTATTTATATGTAAATTTTCTGTATTACTGCATTACTAACAAAATAGAATTAAATAATTACGGAAATAAATACAAAATAATGAATATTTCAATTTTTCTCTTTATGGTTTATTAAGTAAAAAACAAAATTTGCGTACAAAAATACATATTCCATGGTCTATTATTAGTTTATTAAAACCATTAATCTTCAAAATGCGTTATTTTTGTGTATATGAATATTGTAACAGCATAAAAAACTCACAGAAGATGTCTAAAAATATATATTGTATAAAATAATTATTAATGTATTATAACTTAGTCGAATGATTAGGAAAATTAAATTAAATCATAGCTAATAAAAATTTATTTTTATACATATGATGTAAAATAATCAAGAGTATAATTATCTGATGTGATGTATATATATTTGATTGGGATTAATAAATTAAACATAATCGCTAATGTTCATTGAACTGCTTATATTCAGGAGTCTAAAACTATGCAAAAATTTCCTATTTTTTGCTGCATTGTACTATAATATTTTTATACATGATGAGGTATATCTATGTGTTAGTACGATATTTTTTGATAGATACATACATACTGATTTAATTAATCTAGCCAGAACATATTAAAGCGCGATAACGGTTAGAAAATAACTATTTTCCTTAAATATGTATGGGATAATATTATGAAAATACATACGTCACATAATTCTATTATTATATTTATTATTTA
>NW_021629364.1:0-1997 GCF_002157705.1 Plasmodium gonderi | reverse complement strand
ATTATTTTTAAATATCATTTAAAATTATCCTATAATTAAAAATATATAAACATATTTTGATTAGCACGCATATTTCTGTGTGAAATGTTTTATATTTTATGTGCTTTTTATTAAACGGTATCATAGCTATAATGTACTGAAATTATTTATATATAAGACGAATATTAGCCTAATTAGTTACAGCATCTTTTAACATATGTAACTAAAACATGTTGTACCCCAAAATATGTATAAAGTTCGAAATTCTTCTTTAAATTTGATAGATTTGGTAAGAGAACTTTATTATTATTATTTTTTTGTATTACTAATCTTTATTTATTTTCATCTATTAATGACGCATAAAAGTGTATATTAATAAACCATAGTATGAGATGAAGTAATAATAAAAAATAATTTTATATATGATGAATACATTTTATCATGTGTATTTTATTGGAAGAAAAGATTAATTAAGGAAAGAAAAAAATATGTCTATACATAAACGTATTATACTATAACTTTTTTCAAATGAAATACTAGCAACCATGAAAAATGGTATATTAGAAATGATATATTATCATCTTATGTACAAATTGTTTATAAATTGTAACAATCGGTAATCAATGACAAAAAAATAATATAAAAAAATAAAAAATATTATTTTTTACTGTTTATATATTTTATGGTTTTATTAAAAAATCCAGTATATATTAATACTGTTCTATTTGAGCATAATCTTTTATTTTTTATATTTTTTTTAATTTGTAGGAAAAATTTTTCATGATGCTTCATGCTCCATGAGCAAACTTGTCGTTTACGTTATAAATAATTACAAGTTCTAAATTCCTAAGAAGAAAATTTTTAACATATTTATCTCAATATCCTAAAAACTATTTATATGTAAATTTTCTATATTACTGCATTACTAACAAAATAGAATGAGATAATTACGGAAATAAATACAAAATAATGAATATTTCAATTTTTCTCTTTATGGTATTATTAAGTAAAAAACAAAATTTGCATACAAAAATGCATATTCCATGATCTATTATTAATTCCTTAAAACCATTAAACTTCGAAATGCGTTATTTTTGTGTATATGAATATTGTATCAGCATAAAAAACTCATTGAAGATGTCTAAAAATGTATATTTCATAAAATAATTATTAATGTATTANNGAAAAATAAATTAAATCATAGCTAATAAAAATTTATGTATACATATTATGTAAAATAATCTAGAGTATAATTATCTGATGTGGCGTATATATATTGGAAAAGGATTAATAAATTAAACATAATCGCTAATGTTCATTGAAATCGTTATATTCAAGAGTTTAAAACTATGCAAAAAATTTCTATTTTTTCATGTATTGTACTATAATGTTTTTATACATGATAAGGTATATCTATGTGCTAGTAAGATAATTTTTGATGTATACAGAACTATTGATTTAATTTATCTAGTTAGAACATATTAAAGTGTAATAACAGTTAAAAAATAAATATTTTCCTTAAATGTGTATGGGATAATATTATGAAAATACATACGTAACATAATTCTATTATTATATTTATTATTTACTCCAATTAGGCAATTTACTATACAACAGATAAAAGCTGAAATATAAATCCCAAATGCATGATTAAATCGCTTCTTATTATTGGATTTACAACAAAAAAAAAGTTTTTAGAAAAGGAATATATTTTTAAGGTTAAGATTAAGGATTTTTCTTTATTTTTAAATGAATTCTCCTTTATTAACCTTTGATTATCTCTTTAATTGTTTGTGCTTGTCTTTTTTAAAAGTATGTTCATGATATATTACATACAAAAGGTATTATAGAGTATCCATTATATTATGATAAAATTAACCATTAAAAATAACATAATTAATGTACCCTTATATTTTTTATAATTATTATTGCACATTTATGAAACTATGTTTTTTCTTATCGTCTTTATATGGATAATATATTTCATTGGTGAATATTTTAATAAATTTTTTTTTTTT
>NW_021629363.1:12009-14969 GCF_002157705.1 Plasmodium gonderi | reverse complement strand
TATAATATATAAGAATACTAAAATGTGTTATTTATTTGAAAATACAAATAATTACATGATTATTTGTTTTTTGTATAAATATTAATGCTTACATACACGTTAAATACTTTACTTTATAATATATTTTTTATTATGTTATTTTTATATTTCTTATAATATTTCATAATAATTTTATGGGAATTCTAGCTATTTTAATGAGTTATGTATAAATACAATGAATAATTTGTCTTAATAACATAATATATTATAATAACTATGAAAATTTCTACATTTAATATGAATAAATATTTAATATGCATATTTTTATTAATATATATTTGCCCTTTTATTATTTATATATTAGATATATTTTAATTATATATTAAAATTAGTATTATTTCCTATGAATCGAGGAAGTACCATTTGTGCATATATATAAATGTACAATGAGAACATAGTTACATCCAAAATATACAATATATATGTAATTCTCACAATTATATTATTTTTTCATTTCAACATATCAAAATATATAATCATATAATATAATAGTAAAAGAGCATGTTTCAAATGACAAATTGAACTATATTGAATATATATATTTTTTTTCGATTTAAATTATTTCAAATATATCATAATTTTTTTTAATTTGACATATTACAGATTAAAACAATGCAACTGCAAATTGATATATTCTTCCGCATAATGTTTAAGTATTAAACGAAATAATTTTCTTTTTTTTATTTTCACACATGATTTTCAGAGCAAAATAAGTAAATATTATATTATCATTTCATAAATATTAAAAAAAATTAATCAGATGATAAATACATTTTTTCATAGTATTTATCATATAAGTTAATTTATGATTATAAATATCCATGAAAAATAAATAATTATATTTCTTTATTTGTTTATTCCCTGAGTTTATGTCAAGTTATTGTTATTTATCATAAATATATTATGTTTTAAATGTTTTAACATGATTCTTAAATTACAACATTTATATGTAATTTATTAACAAAATATTATAAAAGGGTTACTTAATTATATACCTACCTCTTATAATCAGCACATATTTTTTTTGAACATTTATATTATTTACAACTATATTACATTCAACCATTATTAAAAAAAAAAATATATAATTTATTAATATTTATTTACTATGAATCCCTGTATATTCTATAATACGAAAGTGACGTATATTGCAAATTACAGATGTTTCTACAACTACATAGAAATACAATTGGAATTTACTAATGAATAGAGCAATACTATAACATTAATATATATATGCACTATATTGTCATATTATACAATAGTTTATAATATTATTATAATACTTTTATACAAATACTTCAAAAAAAATTTATATGAATATATTTGCTTCTGTTATGTTTTAATTTTCATTATTTAATTAATGAATAATTCATGAAAAGGAGGAATTGTTTAAATTTGTATCCTATTTGCATAAAAAGTTTATAACTAGGATATTATAATATAATAATAAGTTTAATTAGCATGAAAAAATATAAAATATATATTTTATTACGTTTAATAATATACTAGTTGTGAAATACAATAATAGTTTTTATAACAATGAATTTTTAGTTCTTATAATTTAACTACATATAAATAAATTGTAAGCGTTAATAAATCATTAAATTAATGTTTTGTAATATTATTCAACTAAAAATTATAAGAAATTTTTATTACATATTTATATTATTGTCTATAATATCATTGAAATTGCTATGATATCAATGTTCTTTTTATTATAAATACATGTACACAATATTACAGAAAAAAAAAATTGTCAATAAATTACTTTAATACTAATTTATAAATGAATAAAAAAATATATTACAAAGTATCGAAAAAAAATATATTTCATTACAATATGTAAATTGTATATTATCACTATAGGTCTTACGGAAAGAAGAAATAATTAATCTTACACAAAAAGGAAGACTTCTATATAAATGTAAAAGATGATAAACGTAAAAAATTTAACCCCAATTTGGTATTTTTACTGAGATAATGTAACTAAAAAATATACGTAAATATATTTATGGAGTACACAGTGAATAAAATATTCATTAATAGAATTAAATAATAGTTTAATATTAATATAAATTAAATATCTATATATTGTACTTAGATACTCGATAATGATATATTATATACGTATATATAATGGTATTATAGTTTTTACCATTTATAAATATATTATATACAAGGAAATATTTAAAAAACCTGAAATATTAATAAAAGCTAAATTTATAAAGCGTCAAAACAGGAACAAATACATTATATCATTATTAAATCATTTTTAAATATTTTTGATCCTTAATATTTTTGTTTCATTTCATTTTCTGATGTAATAGAGATAAAATATTTATTATTTTTAACTTCTAAATTTGTATAACCTTATAACACGTTGATCGTTTTTTGTGTAATCATTATATATTCTAATGTATCACACATGTATTAACTGCACATATTACTGCAGAAACTGCTGTCTACTTAGTATGAAAAATAAGCCCTATATATATGTAGAATTAGTGCATGTATATTATGTTAAATGTATAATATTTTTAATAAATATAGTAAACAAGAATACTAATATATTAAATTAAATATATGGAATTAATTGTTGTTATTTAAGAAAATAATATTATATAGATAATGAATTATGTTTTAATGTATTTTATGTCATTTTTTAGCTCATGTGTTATATTAATATTGTACATACATTCCTAGATTTTTAATGTTTCACTATTTTTCTATTTTATACATAGCCTAAAGATGTGCATTACTATATATAAAAGTTATATCCTACTAGTTCCTTCTTTATTCTTTAAATAAGGCTTTTTATATCATACAATCATTTTATTAAAATCAAGATTTCACTATCTTTATTGTGTACTTGGTATAAGGAGATACATAAAATTTAGATATAGTTTTTTTTTTTTTTT
>NW_021629363.1:813-11973 GCF_002157705.1 Plasmodium gonderi | reverse complement strand
TTTTATTTCTTGTTTTATTTATATTTTAAAAACAGTTAATACATAATAGTGGACACATTATAAGAACATAAAAAATATATTTAAATTTTATTTCCCTATAGTTTTTATTTAATTATCGTATAATAGTCTATTTATATTTTATATATAATCAATTTATTGTAAATATTGAATACTAAATATATTCATGGTTCATAATGTGCGTATATATTAAAATTTATATCTTCTGTTTTTTCAAATATTCCTTCTAAAATAATAAAAATGTGTTCTATAATTTTATTATTATATTTATATATTTATTTGTATAATTGATTTTTCAATTCATGTAACAAATTCTGTCTTATAGTTTTATTTACTTTTTTAATGTATTCTTATATAACATTATTCACTTATACGTAATATCCTCCTTGGCTATAAGAAATATGGCGCCTTCTATTTATTGAATCCTGGTATGTTTTTTCAAAATAATCCATTATATCTCTATATACATTATTCTTATTTTTGATGAACATTCTCTTTAACTTCTGTACCCTTCGTTGTACAAGTGAGCCCCATAGGGTATACTGTTAAAAAAGAAAATAGGTAATATTCTTATTCTAAGCAAAATTATATTTTATAAATGTTTCAGAGTAATATATTAACCTAATTTTATAATAATATATACTTAATGAATTAAATTTGACCTTATACAAAATGAAAACAATTATTAATATAATAAAGGGTAAAATAATAAAGCCTGTGCTTAGCGATGATGTTATTCTCCCTTCTGTGTTTGTCCCATGTTGTGCGCTAGTCCATTGTATTGGGCTTCCCACCTCTCCTTGGCTTTTCTTATCTACTTGGATTGTTTCTTCTATTCCGTTTGTTGCTTTTAACGGGATTTTTTCTTCTGCTTGGGTTGTCACTTCTACTTCGATTTTTCGTTGTTCATCGATTTTTTCCTCTTTTCCACTTATGGTAGGACTAGGAATGTTTTTAAAGAGATCAATTTTTTCCAATTGAGGGCATAACATAATATATCTATCATTAAGTATATTAAGCATTTCTTGGAAATAGATGTCATGCTTAAAACTGCATGATTCTAAATGTCTCATATATGGAGCATAGTTTCTTATATCTTGACTCCAGCATATCCATCTCTTCCCATTATTTCTTTTATAAACAGTTTCATATAATTTATCCAGATATTGAAATATTTTATATGTATTATCATCAATATTTATAATATATCCCTGGCATATATTAAGTACGTCTATTTTTTCATTTCTTTTTGCTGCTATAAACTTTTGGTAACATTCATCTATACTCTTACAATTATTATTATTATAGGAAACAGCTTCTTTTAACTTGTAACTAAAATATATGCAATATGATTTTATATTATTTTTATCCTTTTTATGTTTTATATGATATAAATAATGACCAAGATCAATGCATGGTGATATGTATTGCGACCAATTTCCTTGGTATATAGTTACTGATTTACCGAAATGAGCGCAAACATGGCTCAATCCATCTCTTTGTAAAATATCACGATACATATCTTTGGCAAAATTATAATCGTTTGAACATTCGGGAAATATAGAACCAAAAGAAATCTATGAATGAGAGGTACATTGAATGCAAGGAATTAAAATATAATTTATTTAAGGAAATTTTTTTACTTTAATTTCATGAATAAAGATATTTTTCACAATATCATAAAAAACAAAATATTTATAAGAAATAGTTACATACTTTTGTGTTCACATCACTTGCCTGAGCCATTATGCATTGCATATCTGGAATAGTTTCATTAATTTGTTTTTTTATTTATTTTACAAATTTATATTTTAAATATATAATAATATATATAATATTCAACAAATATTTATTAACTTATATAACTTTATAAATATTAGAAGAACTTCTGGACAACACACTTTAAAAACAGTTATACTGATAATTATGTTAAAAAATAGTATTATGCCATTCTTTATTCGTTATTAAATTGATATGACATATAAATATATAACATATAAAATAGATTTACCATGTGGGATTTATATAATAATCTAAAATAGTAAAATTTATATTCGTAATATATCCATAAATATGGCAATATAATGATAACATATTATTCTCTATAAAAAAAATATATATAATAACTATAATTATATAATTATTATATTTATCCTATATAATGTATTAATATACATATAATTTATTAATTCATGCATAATAATGTATTTTTTTTATAATACAGAAATAGATATTAAATTTCGAATAAGTTTTACATTTGTATCTTTTGTATTATATCATTAGGTATAATACATTTTTTTATAGTAATATTTTTATATTTATGTATATATTTATATGTAATTAATAATATAACTTATTTATATATACTCTAATTTAATTTATTAATGATATAGAATTATTAAATATTCTTTATTATTATGTAATATTTATTATTATTGTAATTCTTTATAATTTAAACTTTTATTCGTATGCATGCTATTTCTTAGTTGTATATATATTGATCATTACTTATTTACATATATATTTATATATATATTAAAGAACAAAATAATAATTTTATTTCAATGTATACGTAAATGCAAGTTATAATAAGAATTGTGAATTATATACCATACTCTCACGAATACATTACAATTTTTAATGATTTTATATTATCTTGAGTGTGGTTATATGTATCCTTAAAAAAGTTATAGTCTATTAATCATATTAAATTAAATTATGGGTATAAAATATATTTATTAATTTTTTAGTTATTTATTATACATGATGAAATTAATATTACTATTTCTTTTTTTTTTTTTGTACATATTATTAACATACTATATCATTCAAGCTTATACATACACTATATTCCCATTATCCTTTATGCATGAAAAAAAATAATACCTATAAAACACACCCCATTATATAAATAAAAAATTTTAATGAAATGAATATTCATATTGGTAATTTCTCTAATAATGTAACGAATATTACATTATTATTTTAATTTCCTTTATTGCAGAAATTCTTCATTAAACCTAAAAAATGAATAAATTAGTTAAATATATAGTAGGACTATACATGTATATAATAACACATATTGTATTATATATTTACTTTTTATGATAGCATCGTATTGGAAAGTGTATTTTATTTAATATTATATTTACATAAATAAAATAAATAACTATTGCGAAATAAATTCTGTAAAAATTACATTAAATTATTATATATTTATAATTTTATAATATATTCAATATTATAATAATATTTATCATTTTACAATGAAATGAATATACTGTTTATTACATAAATTATTATGCGTTAAATTCAGCATTAATATTGGGATAAAATATGTTGAATTCATTAAAACAGTAGAATATTAGGTGAGTTAATTCAATTTTCATATTACAATTCTTATTATTGTGAACTAATTTAATTAATAATCTTCAGGATAAATAAATTTAAAAAGTGAACCACGTAAATATATATATATATATATATATAGAAAATTTATATTGTTTTTTATTTGCGATAAATGATATATAAAACATAATTTATTCACATATATTAACTATTAAAAGCATATTATGTATCCAAAAGTATTATTATTATATCCCTTAATAGTACAAAATTATATATTAATTCCCCTGAATTAATTTCCATATATTTATACATGAAATAACAGAAAATATAGTAAAAATTTATGATTCATTAAAATAGAGGTTGCACTCTATCGTTATGATAGCGAATCATTTAATTGAATAAAATCAGATTATGTCTGCAAATTATTGTTATAAGTACAGCAATAAAAATTTGTCACATATAAAAAATAATGAATTTTATAAAAAAGTAAAAATAGTATCATAAGACTTTTTAATAAATTGTAAAGTGAATTACTGTAGATTATAATAAATTTAAATTAATGGATATTTTATGTATTAATATGAAAAGATATAGAGTTGGATATAGACTCTGCTTCTCTGTCATCTTTCTTATCTGTAAAAGTGTTCATTATTTAATATAATACATAAGAGTATTTTAATACAGAATTAATGCATCTGTTATATTGATATCAATGAATGGTTACACAAAGATCAAATATTAAATATAAATTGAGTGAGTGTTCTCATTCTTCTATAAGATGTCCAGTGAAGTAAATATATTCATTCACAAATGTATAAGTATTAAGAACATATCCTGTTGCGTAATATAATACGAGACATCATAAATATAATCAATGTCTCAAAATACAAAATATATTCATTAAATATTAAAAAATATAATTATTTATTAATACCTAGTATATAGAATTTAAAAATGTTAAGCATAAACAAAATAAGTAGATATAATATACAAGGAAATACATTTGATTAATGTAAAATTTTAATGAATTAGAAATTAAATTATATATAAATAGATGAAAAAATGAAATATATATATATTAGATACAAGGAGTAACACATCGATTGTTGATGGTATATTATGAAACCTCATTTGATGAACACATTAATAGAGATAATTATTCAACACACTAGTATGTACAAACATGATCGTAAATTAAGTTACTTGAAGCTTAAGTAATATTAAATAGGTTTCAAATATAAAATAATAATATTTTTGATTTTACAAATGTTTTATGAATGATTTATCTAATTCTAATTATTAAGTATGTTTTGATTACAGAAAATCAATTATGGATGAAATAACAGGAAACATATATAACATTAATAGATATTCATCTAAATTTCAATATATTTTATATATAATTCAGTATTAATAACTTAGATTTTCGCACAACATTTTAAGATAAATAAATATTCATCTTAGAAATAGATAAATTTCATAGAAGTTTATATTTTTATGCGTGAATTATAATTTTTTAATATGAAATAGGAAATATTTATTGTAAAAACCTATTAAATAAGATTTTCATGTGTGTTTTTAGGCTACAAAGAAAACATTTTAATTTCTTTTATATATATATATATACAATAATATATTTTTTTCATTTGTCTTATAAGTATTCAAAAAAATAAATATAATTATTTTAGAATTATTGATATTATTTAAGAGTTTTTTAATTTTTTATTAAAAATTAAATTTTACATATATTCTGATTACTTTTAATTTTATGTTATTTTTTTTCTTAATAATACATTATTTGATTTATATCATAAACTGTTGTTATATATTAAAAAAAAAAATACTGGATGAAATATGAATGTACAAAAAATTAATACTGCATAATTTTTATGAGACTATTAAAACAACGTACAAATGCTTCTCCAATAGAAAACATTATAATACCACATAATAAACGAATGTGTAGAGTTATATTATAATAATTTTTATTATATTATATAATAAATGCCATAAAGATAGAATAAATGTACATAAAATATAATTTTATATTATCCTATGTATTAAAAATGAAAATATATTAATTCCTCAAAATATTAGTTATTAAATACATTTTGTACAGGACATTGTGATTTTGTAAATTATTCTAGTTATGTAATTATAATTCTGGATGTATATAATGCCTTAGTTCTATATTGAATAATATTAGTTTCCCTATTAAAAAATATATTATGGTTAAAATTATGTAACACTAATTATAAAATAATACTTACACATTAATACATAGCATATTAAGTAATTAATTTTAAAATATATTTATAATTATTTTATAATACAGAAATATATACCTTATCAATAATGAATTCTCTATTATAAATAATTTATATGTATATGAGTAAAATTATATTTTCACCAATATATCATGTATACATTTTTAAATATACATAAACATGAAATTTTTAATCATCATTTCTCTAAAAATATAAGTATACTTATGTCTGTTCTTATTACTAAAATAAGGACTTGTAACCATATTTAAAAAAAAATAGCATAAACCCTGAACACCTTTTTATTACAAAATATTTTTATTATATTTCCTCGTTAATATGAGATCATAAGTACTATTAGTACAAATATATATTTTTCACGATTGCAACAAACACAAATTACTACCTATGATCCATTAAAGCTTACATTAATTATTTGTTTGGTATTATATATTTATTGGTAAAATTAATCAAAATTATATAACAAATTATATTCAAAAATGTTTGAGATATTACTGCATATGTCATGATTCTCGAATACAATCCTTTTCCCTCTTTTATTCCATTTCTTCCTTAAAATTTCTTTTACATGGATTATCCATAATCCATATGACATGCACTATATATAATACAAAAAAATATAAGAATTAAGAATACATTTTTTTATTTATAAATTTTCCCTTTTTTTTTAAATTTTTTAAAAAAATTATATTACAGGATATGTACAAATAACATAATAAATAACCTTATGAACTAATAATAATAAAAAATACATTAATATTATTACAATCATTGTAACTAAAATAATAACTGAAGTATTGTACCTACCAGTGGTCGTTGTCGTTCGTTTAAAAACTGGAATAATTTCAGGTTGTTTTTATGTTTATTTTTCCGTTTCTTCGTTTTTTATTTCTATAATTTTATGAAGTGCATTATAAAAATGCTGGCGTTTATTATTTACTTTAGCATCATCCCTATTTATACAAATATACATATCATATATATGCATGTATTCAAAATATTTTCTGCATCATCCTCTTTATAATTTTTGCATAAAGTATTATTATGAGCATCATCTTCGTATGTCTTAAGGAATTCAATAAAAAGTTTTCTCGTGATGTTAACTTTTTTATTTTCCATAAGATAATTATATATCCAATAATACATGTACAAACATGGGGTTTCTGTAGGCTCGTTATCCATTGTTAACGTATATATATTGGATATATATTTCATAACATTAATGCATGTCTTCATGTTTTCGGTTCCAGATTCATCAAAATTACGTAGTACATTTTTATTACAAATACTTTTAAAACTTGAAATTTCATACATTTCATTTTCATTCATAATAGCTTCACATTTAGAAAAACCTTCAATATATTCAAACTAAAAATTAAAATAATTTAATAATATACCAAAATATGAATATCTACTCATAGATGTGTATGTATATATTTATAGAAAATGAATCACAAATGTATTATAACATTTAATATAAGTTAAAATAATTAAAACATACATTTATGTTCTCCATCTCATGCATATTTATATTATTTTGCATCTAAACTAAATATATTAATAAAATATGTAAATATATAAACATGGGATCATAATAATAAAAACATATGGCATTAAAAACCATAATATTTTCATATATGAAGTAATTATATAATTGTTGTGAAACTATAATTATGTGTTTTCTTTATTAATAAATATATACCGCACACATAGTAATTATTAGAGACACATTGAATATATACTTTATTACATTAATCGAAATATGAAAAACTTCTGTATATTAGTTATATAAAATAAAAGTGGTAAAAGATTTATAATAAGATATAATAAATCAATCTGAATTTATAAATCTTGAATTATAATCTTATTAAATATAAAAAATATATATATAATGAATCCCAATAATATTAACCTATTTTGATACATAAGATATTATATTATTTTTTTATTATTCTAAGAATTAGTGTATATAATGAGATAAATAATTTTAATAATCATATTAATATATTATGATAATATAACTATTAAACATATAATTCTAAACCATGAACTATCAGAAATTTATCGGAATATATAAAACATACGTTAATTATAAACTATGCAAAATTAAGCTTTAATTATATACCAAATGGATAATATTAAGTATGTATTCTTTATTGAACTAAGTAATGTAATGAAGAAAAAAAATATTAATATTCAGTTAAAACATGTTATTTGAAATAATGAAATGACTGAAAAATAAAAATGAAACAATTTTATACATCATTCATAAGTGTATTATAACAATATATTATACGTAAATTATAAAATATATTTTATGATTATGGTAAAGATAAAGAAAAATAGAAATTAAACACTTATAATTATAAAATAATGGAATAAAATCATACATCTTCAATCAATTACATTTTTATTTTACAATAGCAATTACAAGTATATTACGTAGGATATATTTATGTATATTACGTTAATATACATTTAATTCTTATAATATAAAATAGTCATTTTTACATTTATTTTAATAATATTTTTTTTTCATCAATGTGGATTTTTATGGAAACTTCTAAATTAAAAGTGATATTCCCTCACATATTTTAATTAAAACTAATTCCCACAAGGGTAAAGCATATTAATAAAGTTACTTTCTGAATCTAATGAAATATATAATCTATGTCTAATGTGAAATAATTTCTGTATATAATACCTTATTAAGGTCTTCCTATAACTTTTATCATATAAAAATTTCTTGATTTCAGCATACTATATGTGAATGATAAATGAGATAAAATATAAAAGGTATAAATAGTTTAATTTATTTTATATTTATAAAATAGAAATATCTCTTAAAATATCTGCAAACGTAGTTATGAATAAATCTATATTACATTATATTTAAGAAAAAATATGAAAAGTAAAATAATAGAAAAAACAAATAGTGTACAAAAAAAGGATTTCAATGGAGATAGGATATAACAGGAATATCCAGTGGATACTTCCCAATTGCACCAATTTTTTCCATCATCATCATCATCCTGAGCATTTACTTTTTCTTCCCATAGAGCCATAAATCTCTTATCTAGTAATAAGTTCTTGCTACATAATTTGTTTTTCTCTCTGTATACATTTATTCTTTTATTCAACCATTCTTTGAAAAGATCACAAACATTATTATAATTAATATGGAGCAATTGTGCACCAGTATAATTTTCGTATAGCAAACACCCAATATGATACAAATCATTATCTTCATTGCGCAATATATTTAATATTCGACTACTTTCTAAACTATTTTCATCTATTTCCTTATTATCCCATGATTCAAAAAGAGCGTTTTTTTTACCTACAGGATAAGCAATTGGCTAAAAATAGAAAGAAAAGCATGATATTTAAATAAGTACTTATTGTAACAAATATATAATTTAATATATTATTATATATATAAGCATATATCATATAATTATTACCATTATAAAAATATTAGGTTCATGACACACAAGAAGAGATTAATTATTATTGAATTGCACAATATATACTTTTTATTTTGTTACTGTTTGTGTAATTATTAATATTTGATTCTTTTTTTTATTGTAGTATGCAAACATTTATGCTTTCCCATTTCACATGATACATAATAATGAAAAAAAAATTTTAATTATTTTTATTTTATTATTAGTATAGTACAAAATTTAACAATTTTTAATATTAATTGGCAATCAAAAAGTGTATACAATACTTAAGTTTTAATGCAATAAGTAATATGAATTATCAAATATAATTTATGTTTTCTTCTCTTTATATATGAAGGTAATTTTTGTATTTTGCAATTCTATTTACATTAATTAAATTTATTATATATGTATTTTTAAAATATGTAATTTTATTATTCTATCACATTTTAATTATTATACATTGCGATTCATTATTTATTTTTTTTTATATACATAATTATATTCAATTTTTTGATACAAAATATATTACAAAGATTAATATAAAACTTTATATAATTTAATTATATATGGAATGCTAATAATAAATAAATTAAGAAATAAATTATTTATACATTATCATTATTTGGTTACTTATGAAACTATACAAGAAATGTATTTTTTACGTGCCCATTTTAAAGAAGTTTTTGGAAATTACTAAAATGCATTAATGTATCCACTATTCTTATGTACGATTTAAATATTTTTAGCTTTACTTATCTCACACTTACTGGTCTATTAAGGTAAATATATAATTAATGTTTTCTTGTACACATCATTTTAATACTACTATATACTTTCTAATTTTCTGATGCAAATAATTTTTTTCACAATATTATATTTTACAAAATATATATATAATCATAGCTTGAAAAAAAATATATAAAATATATTTATCTGAAAATAAACATAGTTGTATGTAAGTTAACATATATATTTACATATAATTTCTTTGTTTTATTTCTAACCTAATGTAACGTGCAAATGCCATATAACAAATCGATTTATATTAATTTATTAGTTTATGTAAATATATAAAACAACAGAATATATACGCTGTATTTTAAAGATTATGTCGATTTCCTATATTCTTTGAAACACATGATGTCAACTTAAAAAAATGAATTAACACATAATCAATTATTTTCTAATTAGTTATGAATTTATTTTAACTATGTATTATGGAATATTATAAATAAAAATATAATTTAATAAAATATATATTGAATTTAAAGTAACAGATAATGTCCCATACCGTGCATGTGTATATTGAATAATGATAACCAATTATAAAAGAATTAATTAAAAATATAAATATTACATTAAATTAAAATACTATTCTATTAACATTTTTTCAAATACACTATTAATACACATGTGTATTGATAAATATATGAAATCAAATTATAAATTGAATATGAAATTTATTTTAAAATAAAAATTTATTAAAAGATACTGTTGAATAATATATAAATGAAATGATATACAAAGAAAAATAAAATTATATCTGAGCATATATATTTTGTTATAAAATCTCAATACATATAATATATGACTTCTTAATCTATAAATTCAATTTATGTAATTGATTAATAATGGTACTTTAAATTAGATGTACTATTTTCATGATTATTCTCACGTTACTCCAATACATCTTTTTTTATTAATATATTTATATTATAAAATAACCAAAATTTATATTGAATATTTTTATTTGGAAAAGTTTTACTATTTATATATTTATTTATAATTATCATAGAAAGTTTTCTCAAAAAATGTAAAGAAATAATGATAAAAAATTATTCTGTAAAATTAAAATTATAAGATTTCTTTATAATATTATCAAATATATTTTAAGCAATTTTAAATATTAACATTCGACTTCTTATCCTTTTAGATATGTAACCTCAATAAATTTCGAAATTATGGCAACTGGAGAAATTGTGTTGAATTAGAAATAAAAATTCATTTTAAAAGTTTCAAGGTTTAAGGTTTATTTTTTCGGTTTAGGGTTTAGGTTTAGG
>NW_021629363.1:0-480 GCF_002157705.1 Plasmodium gonderi | reverse complement strand
TTTTAAAATATATTTTATTTGTATATCCACAAATATGTATTCTCCTATTCAGTATAATAATTCTCTTCAAAATTAACATCTATGATTTCTTCTTTATCGTCTTTATTTAAAACATCAATACCTTCAAATGCTTTATATAGAGAATCATCACATATTTTCCTCTGCATTATTCTTAGTTACAAATAAAGAGATACATATCAAATAGATAAACCACAAATAACTTCCCCTCCATATAAAATCCTTCTAATTTTTTCCCCTCGTTTAGTATGATATTCATTTTTATTCTCAGTACTATTGCTACTATCTTTCAAGTACCTCTCTTTCGAGTGCTTTTTCTTTTAAGATAATTTTGGAATTTGTTCTGCATATAATTTATCTTTGTTCTTCTATATTATCTAGAAAATTCTTTTTCTCATAAGATGAACTATCAGTAACAGGTGAATTTAGAATATTATATACCTTTTTTTCCTAATTTATTAA
>NW_021629362.1:0-9663 GCF_002157705.1 Plasmodium gonderi | reverse complement strand
AATTACATTTGAACAAAACAATAAAACAGGATTACGGAGTGTTTATTCAAACAATATTTACCATAGATATATTCTATTTAAGATATAAAAAACAATAATTATACTACATCTGTTATTACCGCCTTAGACATGTGTTATAATATATAACCCATTATAACCTGCAAATCTTATTTGGAGATATTCAATGTTCAATATAAATTATATATTCATATCATGTCGTATGAAATTATAAACATATAGACTATTCTTATAAAGTTAGTAATTTTGAAGTAACAATATACCAAACATATGTTTTATCACTTCTTTAATTAAGATAATTGTAATAATTATTCAAATAATGCGTCTGACTGATCGACATGAATTATGTTCAAGAAAACTGCTACATATTTTTCCAAAACAAAAAAATAGCTTTATTCTAACGCAAGAACATGTGTTGTGAAATAAACAAAAATTGCATTTATTACATGATTTATTCTTATACTTTTAAACCTAACTTCATAAATCATGTAAATTTTTGGAAATATGAAGACATAATATGGAGTAAAATTAAAGTGAAAAGAGTGTTTTATTTAAAGAATTGTAAACATATTTTATTAAGTAATTAATTTCTGTAATTCTATTATTTATATGAACGAAGATTATACCTATAAACAATTTATTCGTTAATTTATGTAAGATACATTAAATAAAACACTTAGGATCATTAGACGTATGCTCTCAGAAAAGTTATTAGAATCCAATACCTTGATAAATTCCTTTAAAGAGTAATATATGTTATTAATTTAATTTTATGTTATACTTTAACATTTATAATTTATGGTTTTTTTTGCTTAAAACCATTTTGAGCGTATACGTGGTCAAAGCACAGATTATATCTCTATACATACAGATTTTTATTGTCTATGTGTATTTTCGTATAAATCATGATGAACAATGTTCATTCCTTAAAAATAAGATAAGCATGTAATGAAATTAATTTATGTCATCAAATACATCTAATATCTAGAGATAACTAATTTTTATTCTTTTTATTATTAGTACATTTTTTGACTTAATTAAACACCAAATTTAGTATTTCATGGATATATTATATACAGGATTTTATGTCTTAAATACATATGCATAGATATTTCTTATATAATTATCAAATAAAAATTTACTAACTTTATTTTTATTTATTATAAATTAGTTATAATTTTGATAATTTATATAAAACAAAAATTATAATAATATATAATTAAAGTTGTAAATTCATAGTAATTTTTTATTAAACACAAAATTTATCCTAAAGATAGAATGAGGGATCACAAATATTAGATAAGATTGTGCCCTCCTATACACTATAATTAATTTATATTATTATGCTTTTGTAATAAAATCAATTCTACTACTTTTCCATATATATTTTCCTTAAAAATATTTCAACATTTTAATTTATTTGTTATTCGCATATTTACAGTATGGTTACATTATTTTAACCTTATATTTTTATTAGTATTTAAATAACTCTCATTAAATTTTCATTCTTGTATTAAAATATAAATTATCCATGATAAATATAATTCATTGTTACTTTTTAATTATTCTTATACAATTTATGTTGTAACGTGAATTATACATAAAATAAAAATTTAGTAATCAAATTTGATTCATGGAATGCTAATATTTTATATAAAAACACACAATAAATTATATTCTATTAAGCAATAAAAATATATATTTATATTTATGTACTATAAAATTTATATGAGAAGAACTTAGGAAGCATTTTATAAGTTGTAAAAAATTTCGACTATAAATAAAAGTCAAAAAAAAAGAAAAAGAAATATACCTGCATAAAATAAAAAATTGTAGTAAAATAACAATAAATACAAAAAATAAATGATATACTAAAACAAGTGTCTTCAAGGCACTAATAAAATTTATATGTCATAAAATTATACATAGCACTATTATAGCATTTCGGGAACATTTTATAATTACTGTTAATATATATTATATGAATTATTAAAAATATTAAAATAAAAAATTATTAGTTACATCCTGAATATAAAAAAGTTTTAAATGATCTTCATTAAAACTATATAATGAAGTATACTGCAATAAATACATATGATTTTTGTCAAATACATTTTTATTATTACAACAATTTGTAATTTTGACATGTATCAATATAATGTATTTTCATTTATTACATAAAATAGTTAGTACAAGAGAACGGTAGAATACGTACTAAAAAAAATTGATGAAATTAATAAATATACATTTAATAATACATATTGTAAGAGAATAATATTGCGGACATTATTATATTTTTTTTAATGAAACCTTATATTTTTGAACTTACAAATATATCTTAAATTTTTTCCCTTATAATTTAAATAATATTTTATCTTTATATGAAGGCTTTAAGAGTAATTTTCTCAATAAAATTGTCTTATAATATTTCATATATATTTTAAAGGAAATTTATTCATCTAACAATATATTTCTTATTATAACTAAGTAGAATTATATAATACATCATATATCCTGTTCCTTGAAATATTACTAGATATTTCAGACGACTGCATTGAATTCCATTCATCATATGTATTATTGCACTTTTTTCTATTCCTTTTAATAGGAAAGTTCATGAATGAACCATAGGTCATGAACTAATTCATAATAAAAAACATTTATGTATTAAAATATATAATACTTTAAATATTATATATATATAATATAAGTATTAACCTTATAAATAATAACTAACAAAGAAGATATTACTAGTATTGTAACAATAGTAATTATGATGGATTTCACAATATTAACTTGGCAGTAATGTAATTCATTTGGTGTACATGTTTTATTAGTCTCAATTATTACTTCAGGATTGTATTTATTCATGATATCTTTTATTGTATTACAATAATTCTCATTTTTATTAGGTTCACATTTATTTTTTATCAAAATAAAACTTTTATACATATCATGTAAATTCTTTAGATCCTCCAACTCATTATCTGGAATGTATTTTTCCTCATATTCTTTTAATCTAGAATGAGAATACCATAATTCAAATTTCTCGATCAATTCCTTATATAATTTCTTAATGTCGTCAAAAGTTCCCCCCTTTTTTAGTTTATACCTGTATATCCAATAATAAAAGTATTTAATAGCGGCTTCTTCTAAAGAACCCTTATATGTAGTACATACCTTATCTAAATATGCCAAAGTTTGACAACATATATGTTCAACATTGGAATTAAAGGTATTTGAAAATTTTCCTTTAAAATAATTGCAATAAGTCATGAAATCTTTTTCTGTTTTCCAATCAATATTATCTATAATTTGTTCCCATTTAGGAAAAAATTTTACAGGTTCAAACTAAAAATAAGTAAAATATAATAATGTGCCATAATTTATATAATTATTAACACATTTTACAAATTCATAAATTCACACATATTTATTAAAATTTCATGAATTATATTTTAATAATTGAAGAGTACCATAGTTTCTATCATCATAAAAATAATTATATCTTATTTCAGATGATCAAAATAAAACAATTATATTTATAAATATATAAAGATCAATTTTTATAAATAATATATACTAGGTGTTAATAGGAATTTTTTTACTGTTTTTTATAATTACCCCTCCTATAGGAATAGCTCTTACTAATACATAAACATTATTCATTATACTAACTATAGTATAGTAATAATTATTTATGACGTGTAATATATTCTCCTTAATTATTTAGGAGAAAAAATCAAAAACTAATCTCATTATTTTAATATAAAATATGATACGTGCTTCTTAAAGCATAACACTAATTGTATATAAATTTATAAAAAATTTTCAATAACTTTGGTGTTTAGATTAGCTTTGATTGTAAAGTGATTAAATATATATGTGTTCTTAAGTATTATTTTAAATATATTATGTATTATAATTAATTTTTCATAATGAACATATATAATAATTATTTTTTTTTTATAATGAATACATGTTAATTTTTGTTCCTTGTGGAGATTAATAATTACATTTTTTTAATTTACTAATCTTGAAAGAAATCTAATAAGCCTCATTATTTTTCGTTTGTTATTATAATACCTAATTTATTATTAGTCATAATAGGTAATTTTTTTTATATATATTGTCTATGCACTATACAATCATTCCAGATATATAAAAATTTTTAATTTTATAGCATTTAGTGTATGTATTCTTATAACTTATTCTAATTTTTCTTCTTTTTTAAACATATAATAAAAGTATATATTCGTTATAATATGCATACTATATTAATTTTTTTATATTCTTACTATGTTACCACATTTCCTATTTATAATATTAGGTAGATTTTTCTTTTTTTTTTTTTTTTTGTTTTTTTCCGTTACATGTTAATTGTAGTAATTATTTTTTTTATTATTTATATTTTAGAAAACTAATTACGTATTACTTACATAAATTATAACGTTGTATATTTAAGTATATACATAGTTTTATATATTGATTTATATTTGTTAGCATATTGCTATCATTATACTATATATAAAAAATAAGTTTTTATGCCACATTTTTTAGAACTCTTATTCAAATTATTAATATCATTACTTCTTCCATTAATTTTGTTTTATATTGCAGAATTTTAAATTATACGTTTTCTGATATGGCTATATTATTCATATATACATGGAAATATTTTTTGGTAATATATTACCGTATTGTATTATATAATTATTTATATTTAATTATACTATTTTATATTAAATGTTACCTTTTTTTCTATAAATTATTAGGTGTAAACATAAAAAGAATACTAAAGCATCACAATATAGAATGAAAGGACAGAAACCATCATATCCTATAAGATTGATACATACTATATTGAATAATAACTTGTAATAATAATTTTTATTAAAAAAATATATATATGAAGGTATTATTATTATAATATATTATTTTTTAATTTATAATATATATGTAAAATCTATGCAGCATTGATTTTACATCAATTTTTTTAAATCAAGAACATCGTCCAAAAAAATCCTAAATATGGTATTTGAGAAAAGATGTTAATATATGAAAAACATATATAGTTTTTCATATTTCGTGTTTTCATTATAAATAATAAATAGTGAATAATTTTTCTATATATATACAAATTACCTATAACTATACAAAAATTATTGATAAAGTGTAATTTTCTTACTCATTAATGCTAACAAATCATTCATGCATTTATTCAATTGTCATAAATATTTACATTTTTCAGTAAAATTAAAATAGATACTAATCTTCATAATATTGAAAAGTAAACATTTGTAAGATTTTATAATACATTCTGTTATGCTTCATTTTGCATGATATAAAGAAATAATAATAAAAATGTAAATTATGCAATTATAATTATCTTTTATCATATTAATGTTTTACTATGTATATATAAAAGCACTTATTTATATATATACTTACATATGTTATTAATAATAAATTAATAAAAAAATTTTTGAAGTAACTTATGAAAAATGCAACGTAGAAGTAAGATGAAAAATATAATTAAAACCTATTTATATCTGGGTATACAAAATGGACAGAAAATCCGTACTCCATAATTCAATAAGTGTCCAAATAATATTAGTTCATAATAAAAATTCAAACAAAATATATAGAGCCATATAATATGTTTTCTATATTCGAAAAATACAATTATTTCATATATATTATGGCTTTAAAGATAACTAGGTAGAATTTAGAATGCTGAATTGAATCATAATATTTGGTAATTCAACAAGAGCGCAATAATTTGCATTAATTTGTTGTAATATCGTAGAAAATTTAATAAATATAAATCTAAATATATATATTCTAAAAAAATAATAATCTTGTATATATACTTATTATATTATAAAAAATAAAAACAATCTAAGAACTAATAATTGTCTAAACGTGCTTACTCTTTTTAATTGTATAAAATGCACACTTAGAAGCTTTCAAAAACTACATAAGAACACAATTTTTATATTTTATAAAACTTAATCCATTCAATTATAATATAAAAGAATTAAAATATTAATTCCAATTATTGTTTAAATCCACTAAAAAAATAAAGGTAAATTTAATGTTTCTGTTAAAATATTAGTAAAAAAGAGGAAAAAAATATAGAATTTGAGCAAGATATATCGGATGCACTTCAACAACAGGTAAAGCATTAACTCAGCATCTTATATATGAATTAAAAAAAAATTAACTCTAATAATAATACCACTCTTCATGCATTTTCTTAACAGGGAGTTTCAATAAATGTTGTTTATCAAACTAGGTATTCAAAGTTTCATATAACATATGCTAATATTATACACGATTATAAAAATCTTAGATCACACAATATTAAAAATAAAATAGTTTCATTTTTTTTAAAATAATAGTAGTATTAAAATAAAGATTGAATATCTTTTCTATATTGATTACATCCATTGATAGGCTCAATAGATAGAAGACATACAATACTGCTTGAAAAGCTTTTGATTTTATATTTACTCGTAAAAAAAATTTAGTATTTATGAATTGAATCCCAATGATAAAAAAAATTTAGGACACGGATTTATTATAGATTATTATGCATAGTGGAAGGAAGGATTAAAATGCAACAAGCAGTCATATATAGTTCGATAAGAAAACAAAGAGTTATATAATATAAAAATAATGAATATATTCCTTTTAATAAGTGCTATGGAATTATAATATGATAAGACATGCATATATATAATAACAATTTAATTGAAAATCAAGAAATATATCTATATATTTAATATATGTAATATATAATTAATTTTATTTTTTTATAATGTATTACAGCAGATTTATATATAATAATATACGTATAAAGTATGTACAATGTTTATTTTAATACATTATATATATATATTTTTAACAAATATATTCAATACTTTCATTATTAGCATGGAATACATTTAATGCTTTTCAACATATATAATTTATTAATTCATTTTATGTAATGTTATTAATGTATACTACTATATCATAGTTATTTACTAAACTACTACATTGATAAAACTATTATATCAGAATGGATACTTTTTATTTTCTTATTAGTATTCAGCATTAATAACTTATAGAAAATAGTATAAAGGGAAATAAACATTATACTAGATTTCAATGGTGAAAAATAATATATTTTATTCATATAATGCAATTTATTAATAAAAATTCTATTAAAAAATGTATTCAAATAGTTTATGATAGCTCACACCATTAAATAACATTATATATTAATTATAAATTATTGAAATATATTTAAGACAGTGCAGAGTACATTGCAATAAAATATACTATTTTCTGTGCAGAAAAAAATCACAAAATATTAAATTATTTTAATATATTATATACTCTTCATCACATCTGTATAATTTTTTCCACATGTTAATATTAGTTTATTTAATTGCTGATTTATTCTTATAGCTATTTTTATAAATATTAATTTGGAAACAATATACTATTTTAAAAATATTTTCTGAATATGTGTTATACTTTGTCTTAATACTTTATTATGAAAAAAAATAAAAATTATCGTATACGATTTTCTACTTAATGTACATCACTAAAATTAAATATCAATAATATTCTCTTCTTATTTGTGGTGATTATATTATAAAATCTTAATTCTAATATGTATGAAAAAATTATAAAAGTTTTCATAATGAGTTTCAATTATGATGAATATTAATATTATTAAATACATAGACACTTCTAAATATGGAAAATAATTATTTTGATAATAAATTGCTTATATGTTACGTGTTAAAATACAGATAATTATGAAGAAATTAAAATTCTTAATTCTTATAAAATTTATAAATTCCGAAATTCACATCAATTAATAATATAAATTAAAAAATATATATTTCGTAATTTATATAACTTTTTAAGATAAAATCATATGTTTTTTCTAGAAAATTTTTATAATAAGGTCTAGTTAATATTTACGCTAATGTATTACGTTTTTATATATAATATATTAATTAGATGTATTCAAAAGTTACTATATCTCGGAATTAGATTAATAATTTATTCATTATTAAAATATATTTGTCATAAAAATAATAAGTACTATCTTATAACAAAAAAGAAAATTTTAAATATTCTTATTAATATATTTTTTCTCTATATAATGTAGCTTCTAATATAAAAATTTATTTAATATACGAATATTACCATTTGTCACATTTATCTAATTATAATTATTAAAATTTATGATATATAAGAAATAAAATGAAAATAAATAAAAAAAGCATAAAAAGAATTTTATTATTATTAATGACATGTGAAGAGAACAATTTTGTTATATCCTAAAATTAATGCTTTATCACTATACATGTTATTAAGCCTTTAAATTATGTGACAGTGTAAGTGGGCAATGTATAGAATTGAATAAATTACTATCATGTAATACACATAGCTCCAATTTTTGTTATTGTCTAAACTATATATATTAATAATATTATTATTCTCATTCTGAAGTAATACATATTAAGATCAAAATAAACTAGGCATAATAAGTATGTTATCACAAATTAATGAAATAATCTTATATATAGTTGTATTATTAAATATATTAAATAATATGCTTGCATAAAATTCTATACATTATAAAATAAATAATATATTGTACATAAATTGCTTAGGTATGATTTAGGTAAATATAGATAAATCACGTAATTATAGAGAGAAATATATTAAACAGAAATAATACGTTAAACAAAATATGAGTCCTATACGTCCAAAATGAATAAAACAATTGTACTCATTAATTACAATTTCATAAACTGCATAATTGAGCTATAAAAATATATATTCCATTATCCATAAGTGTTATAGTTCTTATTCAACAAAATATAATTTTTTTCATATTAATATTTTATTCTTTTTTTCTAGTATGAATATATGAAATTATTTCCTGAATGTAAAAAAATGTTTGATAACCCTAAGAGAGAGAAAAATATAGGATATTATGATGAAAAATGTCAAAAAATTCATCAAGAATATTCACCATTAATATTTCAAATATCATGAATCTTTGTCTTCAAACAATGCTCTACTTAGAAGACATATCAAATTCAAAAGATACTCCATTAGAGAAACCTGGATGTATATACCTTTATTATTGGTTATATAAGGAATATAAGGAAAAAACTAATATAGAAAATATCCATAGATTATATCAATCGTTATTAAAACATTTTTCGTACGAAGATGGAGAATATGTTGCACCAAAAATATTCGATAATGAAAAAGGATATGACGAAGATGATGAACTGATGAATATCGTCGATATATACTATATTAAAGAAACACTTGAGGAAATTAAGTATAATAAGTATTGCTATACAAACAATAGATGCGATTGTGCATGGGAATGTGCAAAAAAATATGAACGGCTCAAACACTTATGCAGTTTAAACTGTGACGACGATATTCATAATGAATTAGAAGATTTAAAAAATAAATTTATTAATCTAGGTTTAACTACTGGTTGCGACAATGTTAAAGAAATAATATTTCCTCCTTCACAAAATTTTAGTCAAAGAATGCCTTCTGCCAGGAAAAATGCTGCGCATCGTTTTATAGTACCAACTATTTTAATAATAA
>NW_021629361.1:4244-10907 GCF_002157705.1 Plasmodium gonderi | reverse complement strand
AATATTTCTATTTCTTCTTTAGGTTAATTAGATTTACTAATAAATTGTTATAAGTACTAAATTGTTAGAGTCCATACTATAGGATGTATGATTCATAACCTATTTTGCAAAGTTCCTATTATAGTAAGATAACATAAAATAATATCACTGTGCTTGCAATTATCATGAATTCAATCTCTATATGTATGTAATAATGTGGAATATTTTATAAAAACAAAATTTATCCCTTTGAAATATTAAAAATGAACTCATTGTTATAATAATATTTGTAAACTGAAACATATACATAAAAAAATCTTATAATACTAATCCATTAAACCAAAAACCTAAACATGAACCTAAAACCTAAATCAAAAAACCCAAATCTATCACATAAAATTATTTATAATATTTAAACATATCTCTAATTGAAACTGAAAATTAAAAATTATTAAATATGTTTTATCCAATAAAAAAAAATTATTATATATTTTTCATTTATATGAATATCATCAAATAGTACAAATGTAAAAATTGTATATATACTATTATATATAACTATTTACCTATATTTTATAAACGATAACATTAAATAATGTATCTATGGAGAACCTAATAATAATCTATATATAAAATCATCTGGATCCGAGTCCGTAATTTACATAATATCTCTTTTTTTCTACATTTAATTATATTTACCTTTGTGGTAACAACAATATATAAGTATAAAAACTATATTATATATATATAATCAAATTAATATCTTATAATAAAATTATAAATTTTAATTTCTTTTTTTCTTTTTTATATTATGAATAAAGCAATATATTATTCATATACCAGTTTTATTTTACATTATATTTTATCTATCTTCATTTTTTTTTTCTTTTATGTATAATATATTTTATTTTCATTTTTTTTATATTATGCTTATATAATATATTACATTCATCAAATTAGTACTTCAATATTTGTATTAATGAAAAGAATTAAAGATCAAAATTATTATTAGTAACATTATTACCTAATTCTTTTTTTTTATTATAGAATCGAATACATATATTCTATATCAAATGTCTTTTTTTTTAAATATATATACTTATATTTACATATCAATCATAATATTATTCATATAAACGGATATATAATATAATCTTATATAGATGGGAGACGATATTGTGTGTTTTATTAATTATAATATAAATTACAGAACTATAATAATTTATATTCCATTATTCTTAAATAATATAGGGACTTTTTTAAATTTATGTAAATTTTTCATCATAAAATGCTTCTCTTATTTATAGAATAGACATATAAGTGTATTCCCTCAATGTAGAGGTATATTAAAAGAACTTAAAGATCAGGATAAAGATAAATGGAAAAGTGAATGTATGAAAATTGAGAACAAATTACTAAATATCCAAAAACCATATTTTAATAATATATGTAAAACGGCTATGTCATATTTATATTACCTACATCGTTTTCAAAATGGTGGTATATCTGTAGAATCTTGTTGTCTATATTTGTATTTTTGGCTATATAATGAACTTAAGAAAATAGATAATCCTTGTGCTACGAAAAGCATGTATTCAGAAATTTTCAATGAATATAATGAAATGCAGATATATGTGTGTAAAGTACATGCTGATTCTAGCATAACCGATGATACATTAGAAAAAATAAAACAAATATATGATCTGTCAATATGTCTAAATGTTATAGAAAATAGTGTTGGAACAGATATAGAGACTAAGCATTGTAGCTCATTAATAAGTACTATAAATGAATACAATAAAAAAAATATAACTCAAGCTAGCCCAGTTAGCACAGAACAAATATCAGTCCCTTCAAAATCTAATATTGTTGAAACCATTGTAATTACAATACTTGTAACAGTAGTAATATCATTACTGTTATTAATTGGATACAACGTTATATATTATAGTATATATATATATATATTTATCCTAGATATTATTTTTTATATATTTTATAAAATATGTTAATTCTAAAAATATTATATTCATTTATATATGATTATTTATTAAAATATATTAGTCTACCCCAAATATTTCACATTTTTTACATGGACTGAAGCGTAAAATATATATCAATTATAGTATAGATGATAGAAGCAATATAATGCAACAATCAGAAGATTTCATGACACTATCAAGAAATAGCATTTATAATATGTATAATAATACAGATTAATTTTACAAAAATATATAATTATAAATTAATATATTGCTAAAAACTTAAAGTATATTCTACATATATAAAATTTTTTTTTTATGTATTGATGTAAATATTAAATATTTTTAATTCTATTATAAAACAAGCAGAAATATAAAATGCTAGATATTATAGGCAATGTTTCAAAATATATAATATGTTAATACAGGACTGCTTATCGTGAAATATAAAATTTTATGACTCATAATTCAGGATTTAATTTAATATTTTGTGTTTAAGCCTATTCATTATATTTTATTATTTATTTAATTCAAATGTTTTTTATAAATGTATATAATTATTTATGTATTCATATACTGTACATTACAAACAAATATATATTTAATTATAATATTACAAGTATTAATTCTATCCAAAAAGCATGCATATAATTTTATATATTTAAATTTATTATTTTTAATCTAATATAAACTATATTCATCATGAATATACAACACTTATTTTCTGAGGATGATTTTTAGTATTTAATATATTTACTTGTGTTAATCATTATATTGCTATGAAATAAATTATCGATTACATAATTTGTTATATCACTTTTAATTTTTTTTGTTAATATCACAATTAGAATTAAAAATATGCTTCTATCAATTAAGAGATTGACGAAAATGTAAAAATGGTAAAATAATTTATAATAAAATATGATCCAAATAATTAATCAGTAATTACCTCAGAAAACATTGATAAACCTTAGATCTTATAATACATATTATTTATATTAAAGTTAGTTCAATATCATAATTGAAATTTGCATAATAATTACTACAGATGATATATGATTGTACAAAGAACAAATGAATTATATGATAATTTGTAATAATTCAAGCATATATACATTATTATATTTTTTGTTAGATACATTATACTGTTTTACGAATTGTATAATAATATGAGATATTATATATAATTCGCCGATTAAATAATGTTTAATTCTAAAAAATATATTAACATTTTATTATATTAATATGCATATGAATTTTTTTTAGTATATTAATTATAAAAAATATTTATTTATCCTTATTAACAGACCTTATACTTATAGCTTATATACATTTCCATATAAAACAAAATATTATTTTTTTTTGGATTACATTACATAATACCATTGTTAATTTGATAAAATATTTACTATTAATTAATATAATTAATTTATTATAGTATGAATAAAATATAGAAATATAATCAAAATAATACGAAGTATATAGCGTCATTTTTTAAAGAGATTCATCAATTAAGCAGTAAAACACATACATTTTTTGTTTAATTTGCTATAACTTATAATAATAAGTATATTGTACATTAATTACATATAATATATCAATGTGCACAATAACCTATATTAGCGTAGCACCAGTATTAAAACCCTCCAATATTTCAATTTATATCACTTCTATGTATTTGAAGAGTATATTAATATATAAATATTTATATGTTCCAAATAATTATTAAATATAATCGTGATTCAAAGATAAAATATAATTAAGTACATTTGCGAGAAATATTTAATTATAACTCTAAACCAGGAACAATATATAAACAATTATACTTTACCTTATTTAAATTAAAACCAGAACATTTTATTTTCATGCATATACTGAAAATATCCTTATTTTTAGTATAGTCAATCCAGTGACAATGTGAATGTACAATAAATTCAATTCGAGTATTATTACGAAATAGAACGTTCAAAATTTACTTATGATGAATATTAATTATTTTATTTATTAGACATTTTTAGGAGAAGAAAATTACTTAGCCTGCATCACCTCATAGAAGTGCGCCCAGGAAAATGTTTAATCCTTCCATTAACTTAAATCATGCTTCATCGTAATTATGCATATATGCATACTCAAATGTAACTATGTACATGTACCTCATTTTATACGCTACTTTAACTCATAATATAAATTTACTAACAGAATGAAAAATTACATTCCTTTCTTTAAATTAAATGGATATACATTTCAAGAACTTATATATGAACACCTATCCATTGTCCAGGCCTATGTTTTTTTGTTTTACATACTTATTATTCATAATATTTTAGAGTATTACCTTGAAATATAAGTTCTAAGTAAAAGATACATATATACCTTTCATATTTTATTATAGATCTTATTCGTACCTTACAACATTACATATTTAATTTTTTTTTAACGTATTATATTATTTCTAATTTATCCAAATATATAGAATGATTATCAGTATCATATAAAATGGCCTACACAAACATATGAAAAGTGTATAAGAACTTTTGCATGATTGTGTATAAAAATGCATGTTCGTACACAATCACCTTTTTTCATTTATCACAGAAATTTAACATAAAAATCTGATTATTTTTCCTTTTACTTGTAGAGATATTAAATAATAACTGTTTATAAAATTTTGTGGACTTGGTCTCCTCTTGAATTCAATAATTCTGTAGATTTAAATCTATCTATAATATCAACAAATAAATAAATAAATGTTCAAAGGTAGAAAATAAAATTTCGATTGTACATTCACAAAATAAAACAACCTTGTCGATATATATACAATTTTTTCATTTATATGAAGAGTAATAATAATTCATGTATTATTAATTCATTTGAGGATCTTTTTATTTTCTATCAGTCAATTTACTTCAAGTGAAAACCATCCATGTGTTTTTCTGTATGTATATTATTACCTTTATTACATGCATCATAAGACAAGGTTGTATCACATATTTTTTCTCATAACTTATTATGATAAAATTAAGGATATCTAAATGGTAATTCAGTGAAATCTACATTTTACCAGTTAATATAGAGAATAATTCATAAAGGTTCATCCCTTTAAATGTCCATCTTAATATATAGTACTACAAAAAAAAGTATATTACATATGAAAGCACTGTAAATATATATGTTTCTTCTAGCGAAAGCTTCGTTTAGTTGTAATATTTTTGTTTCCTAGCAAAGGTTAAAATATTATATAATTATATTGTATTTTGAAGGATTTTTTTACGAACTTATTTATTTATTTATTAGGTATTTATATAATATTTTTATTTCTTGCTTTTTATGCACATGGAAAAAATTTTTCTTTTCTAGTACACATAAATTAAAGGTATTATTTTATCTCTTATATATATATTTAATAACAATGACAATATTTTACTAATAATATTATAATCTCATATTTTTCCTCATATATATACTATGTATAGAAATACACTTTTATTTATATTTTTATCCTTATATGTTACATAATATAAGCATATTATCATGTACTACTTTTCAGTATTTCAGCATATATTATTAATATTTACACTTCTTAAATCATGGATATACTCTAATGCAAATATTCCTGTGTATCACATTCACAACAAATGGGATTTTATTCATACATTTACAGAAATAATGCTTCATTAAATAAAACCATAAAATTTTTTCTTTATAATTTTCTTATTTATGACAAAATAATTAAGTATTATACTTATATTCATATTTTATTTATAATGATTTTGTGAAATACATATATAAATATAATTTGAAAACAATATTTTTCTATAACATAGTTGGTATATATTTATTTACAGAGTTATTATAATTATAATATAATATAAAGATTAAAATTTAGTTTTATATTTGATTATAATAAATGTACTATATTTTATTAACATTAAAAAAATTCCATTTATATTTTTCGTAATTAAAATTCAGTTTATATGATAAATATTTTTTAAATTATGTTCATTCTGAAATTACTATGTATACACTCTTAAATGTTTTTTCAAATATATTATTGTATTTTTTGGGATACTAATTAAAATGAATTATCACAAGAGCCTCTTTAAACATTATAATACATAATGCATATATGTAATTAAATTATGTAAATCAATATGTGCATCATTTAATGAATGCTACAATGTAAAAATATATTTTATTAAAATGAAAATAAATTTATATAAGGGAATATTTTTTTATACGAATTCTTTTATTTGAAAATAGTTTTAATAGAAGCATAACATATCATAAAAAAAATTATAGTCTAATATTAATAAATTTTCCAAGGGAAAGAATAAATTGTTATATAATATCGTAGGTTTATATTTCAAACATATATATATAATTTATATATTTCATTCATTTATTATAAAAATGAATAGTATACTACACCTTTTTTTTTCTTTACTAGTGATTTTCCTTTAATTTATGCGAAAATTATTGTTAAATTATTATTTTCGTAATCATTAAGCTTGACGTACCATTCATGTATACAGTTAATTATTATTATTGTTTATAGTATTTTATAAACAGGCATGAAACATCATATATAAAATTATAATAACATATTTGTGCCTTTTTGATTATTCTCTAGTGTTTATTTAGACAGAATATAATTTAATAATAATTGGCAGGAATATTATTCATTTTTAATTAAATATTATAT
>NW_021629361.1:0-4210 GCF_002157705.1 Plasmodium gonderi | reverse complement strand
TATATATATATATATACAAATTCATATTATTAATGTACATTATTGATAACTTTAAGGATTATTCGAAAACGTACAATTTTGATAAATGAAGAAATATACAAATAAAACATGTTTAAGTTTCATTGCTCGACATATAAACACAATTTTTTTTACTTTCTATTTCAATAAAAACACAAGGAAATTGAATGCATAAATAAAAAATTATAAAGAAATATATGAAGTCATAATTTTTATTTATATATTATAAAAATTTAAATTTCTTATATATATCAACGTTCATAATGAAAATAAATTAAATGTAATTAAGTATACTAAATGGTAACATAATATTAATAAATATATTAGGAGCGTAGCAAATTGCTAACATTTCCTATATTGTGGTAGAACATTTAATAGTTATGTTAATAAATATTAATATCCTAATAAAAAACGCTATGTAATAGTTATTTATTATATTATAATATATAATAACAATGTATGAGGCGATAAAAGTGCTATTATTCTTATCAATATTAATTATAAAGTAAGTACTTTTGCAAGGATGCAAAAAATCCCGGATAATAATATATTTACATTTCATAAAAGTTCATGAATTCATTTATGACGAAAGAGTATTAAAATTTAATGCTGTAGATTTTTTAAATCCTATAAATTAGTAATATATAAGGTAATATTTGAGTTCATATTAATATAATAGTAGAATAGAACAATGTAATATAAAAATTGAGTAAGATATTGATGGTTACACTACAGAAATATAAATGATCTCATCTCAGACATTTATTCGTTAAAAAAATAATTTAAATGGAATAATACTACTACCATTGATTCTATTTTGAATTAAGATGTGTGCTTAAATGTTTTTTTTTTAAATTATATATATAAAATATATAGATAACTTTCTTGGTTCTAATAACATTAGATAATACTATACAAAAACTATTTAATTTCAGATCAATTTTAAATAATAAACTCATTAAAATAAAATATGAACTCCTTTTTTTATATATATTACAATCAATATGAGATAAAAAAATAGAACTTATTCAATTACATTAGAGAATGACATGATTTTACTTTTATCAATGAGCAATTTATTGTATAAATAAATTAATAACTATAATGATAAAAAAAATTTAGAACAAAGAACTTATTGCAATTTTTTATGCTTAATATAGGGGAATGTTATAATATTATTAATATCTCACATAAAAATATGTGTGGAAAATTTTTTTTCTACAATATATAAATAATGGTAAATAAATTTTTCAAATTTACCATATAATAATAATATACTGGGTATACTTATATATTATATTAATTTAATTAAAAACCTAAAAAAAATTTTTTTCAAAATATAGAACTAAATGTCATTATATTTTGTTCTACAGAATTATTCCATTTTATTAAATAAATGTATATGTCCAAAGAATATGTAATATCCAATTAAATGCTCGATGCATTTTTTGTTTATTTTAACAAATGTATTGAATACTTTCCTTATAAGTATATACTACATTTAACGCTTTTCTACATATATAAGTTATAAACTAATCGTATATAATACTGATAATTGAATCTACTATATCATTTTTATTTTCTAAATTATTAGTTTGACAAAATAGTTATATATATGAACCAATGTTTCTATTTCTTTACTAGTATACTCTTTTGAATACATGTGTAAAATAAAGTTAAAGAAAAGTCATAATAGATTTCATTGGTGAAGAATAATATATTTTATACATATAATGCAATTTCGAAATAATAATTCGAATAAAAAAAGTATATGCATAGATTAAAATACGAAATGTACTATGAATAATCTAATATAAAAATTTTTTATAGCTTAAACACATTTAAGGAAGTTCAATGTATATTATAATAAAATACACTATTTCATGTAAAGTCGAATATAAAAAAAGCTAATGTTTTATTACATATTATTGACTCATGTACTCAATAATATATTTTTTGCTAATTTTTAATATTATATTATATAATTACTGTTTTATTTTTATATTTAATTTTATAAATATTAAATTGGATTTAAAAATTCTTTTACATAATTTTCTTAAATATTTATTGCATATTATGCCTTAATATTTTGTTATAATAAAAAAATAAGAAGATTACTGTATAGGTATTATCATACATTATACATCACTACATGTATATAGCGATAAGATCCTTTTCTTATTTGTGACATTTATATTATAACATCTTAATTCTAATATGTATAAAAAAATGAAAAAAGATTTCATAATGCGTTACAATTATAATGAATATTAAAATTATTAAGCACATAGACACTTTTAAATATGGAATTTGATTATTTTTATAATGAATTGCTTATATGTTGTGTTCTGACATGCAGAAATTTATGAATAAATTATAATTCTTAATTCACATAAAATTTATAAATTTCGAAATTCATATCAATTACGAATATAAATTAAAAAATATATATTTTGTAATTTATAAAGCATTTTAAGATAAAATCACAAGTTTTTTCAAGAAATTTTTTTTTAATAAGTTCTAGTTAATATTTACGCTATTCTATTACGTTTTTAGGTATAAAAGATTAATTATATTATGCATAAATTACTACATCTCGGAACTCAATAAATAATGTATACAGTATAAAATATATTTTCCATAAAATAAGTATTATATTATAACCGAAAATAAAAATTTAAGTGTTCTTATTAATATTTTTACTTATTTATATAATGGATCTTGTACACTATAAATTTATTTAATACTCGAATATATTTATTTTTTTTATATTCATGTAATTATAATTATTAATATTTATGATAAATAAAAAATAAAATAAAAATAAAAAAAAGAATTAAAAGAATTTTATTTTGATGAATGACATATGAAGAATAAAATTCATTTATGTCAAAAAATTAATGATTTATAAATATACATATTATTAAATTTTTAAATAATATAACTGAATAAATAGGGGGTAGCTATAATTGAAAAAATTGCTACCATACAACGCACTTAGCTGAAACTTATTGTTCTATTCCCTCCTATATATAATAATGTTATACTAATTCTGAAGTAATATACATGAACCATAAAATAGACGAGACATAACATGTATATTAACTAAATTAATTAAATCCATATATGTATGTTTTTAAAATTAAATTAGAATAAATCATGAGCTCTAATTGAATTGTGTATACTATTAAATCATATACATATATAATATATAAATTCCTTAAACGTAGTTTAAGAAAATATAACTAAAAGAAATAATTATATGTCAGAAATTTATTATATAAAAATAACAAAATAACCAATATATGAAATCTAAAACCTAAAGGTTAAATATCTAAAATGAGTAAAATAGTGGTACTCTATAATTATACTTTGGTAAACTGCAATATAGTATAATATATGTAATCCATAATCTCAAAAATATTATAATATATATTCAACAAAATAAATTTTTTCATATTAGTATTTTATTCTTTTTTTTTAGTATGAGTATATGAAATTATTTCCTGACTGTAAAAAAAAGTTAGAAGAATATAAAGGTACGAAAAACGATACATTTTATAAAGAAAAATGTAATCAAGTTGGAATTGAATGCTCAATCTTTAATATTCGCAATGTTTTAGAACTTTGTCATCAAATTATGCAATACTTAGATAACATATCAAATTCACATGATACTACATTAGTGAAACCTGGATCTATGTACCTTTATTATTGGTTATATAAGGAATATAAAGAAAAAACTAATATAAAAAATATCTATAGATTATATCAATCTTTATTAAAACATTTTTTGTAAGAGAATGGAGAAAATATTTACCCACAAATGTTCAATATTGAAAAAGGGTATGACGAAGATGATAAACTGAAGAATACCGTAGATATATATTATATTAAAGAAACACTTGAGGATATTAAGCATAATAAGTATTGCAATACAAACAATAGGTGTGATTGTGCAGGATAATGTGCAAAAAAATATGAACGGCTCAAAGGTTTATGTAGTTCAAAGTGTGACGAAGATATTCTTAATGAATTAGAAAAATTAAAAAATAAATTTATTAATCTAGATTTAACCACTGGTTGCGACAATGTTAAAGAAATAATTTTACCTTCTCCACAAAATATTAGTCAGAGAATGACTTCTGCCAGTACAAATATTGCACATCGTTTTATAATGCCAACTATTTTA
>NW_021629360.1:619-8134 GCF_002157705.1 Plasmodium gonderi | reverse complement strand
TTATATTATAATAACTTTATTTATATATTATAGGTATATAATATTAATAATTTAAATCTGCCGTTGATAATAATAATTCTTCTTAAATTTATCATTAAAATATTTCTTTTATACATACACAGCATGCTTTAACACTTTTATATTTTTATTTTATAATATTATTTTTTTGTATAGTATATAATTATATTTTTTTTTTTTTAATTAGTTGTAGAAAAAAAATATTGAATTATATAAATATATCCTATGAACACAGATCATCTTTAAAATTTTATCATCTCTATTATTATATTAGAATTCATAATTAATAACAATTGCCATTTATGTATATAAATTATTATATGGTTTTAAAACATTTTGACTACGAACATTTTTGTGCATTATTGCGAAATATATAAATATTTATACTTCACATATTATCACGTATTATAAAATAATTATAATTTTTCTATGATACTATCATTATATTTAAATATTTATTCCATTTATTTTTCTTTTTCTATTTGTTTATGTAAAATAATTATTCATTTAATTTTTTTCCCTAAATGAAACTATGTTGAATTTTTTAGTAGCAATTATATGTTCTATATTTGTGGCCTATGGAGTTGCATCCTGTTTCGTACTTATTATGAAATAAATCATTGTGTGTAAATTCAGATGAATCCATTATATTGAAACAATCTTTATTTTTTTTATTACATATTCAACTTAACTTTCTTACTGTTCGTTGTAAAAATGAAGCATAGGGACTAAACTGATAATGCACAAAAAATTTGATATATACTATTTATTTTATGTAATTTTTAAATAATTACCCGTAATGTAAGTTTTAAGGATATTATATAATAAATTATTTAATTTTATATTTAACCTTATGCATGTAGAATGTTATCATCGATACTGTAAAAGTTATAATAATTATATTAAAACAGTAAAACGTGGATTAAACAAAAATGCATGTTGTTTTTGATGTTCTTCTATGATATATTTCATATTTTCATTTTTAAATTCTTCTAGGAATGTGTGAACACTCTGCTTATCTACACCTTCATATTTAATTGGCAGTTCCTTGTACATACTGTTACAAGCTCCATTAGGAGAACACCTTTTCTCGCCTTCTAATAATTGATATAATCCATTAAGATCCTTTAATACGGTATATAATTCATCATCAAGATTCTTAATCTCATTTTTACATGTATTAACAAAATCCATAATTCCATTATTTTTGCCTTCTATGGCAATTTTATCATAAAAATCTTAAGAGTTCTGGTTAATGCAATTGCTATCGACTAGTACAAGTTTTAACATATAGTTTAAATAATTACACTTTGGTTTATTAATAGCGTCCATTATACCATATATATGCTTTAAGTAGCGAATAAGCTTTTTACAGTCTTCTATGGAGTATCTATCTCTACTGCCACAAATTAAATGATTTCGAATAATTTTGCACACCTCAGTAAGTTAATATTCATCAAAAATTGATTCATTTTTTGCATGCTTATTATATTCATTCATACAGGTGGGAAATTGATCCTTAAAGTCAAACTATAAAAAAAAACATTATATATTTAAATGATTATAGTAATATTTATAAACATGTACTTTTTCCTATGTTTATATACATGAATATCTTTACATATTAGCTAGAGCAAATTGTAATTTATTTGAATACTAAGTCATACGTCTTTTATTTTAATTTTATCGTCAAACATTATACTATTATATGTAAATTATACAAAATATAGTTCATATATTTGTAATTATAAATTCTTGTATGCAAAAATATACTACCATATACTATATTTATGTGAATTATACTTTAATATACAATAAATAAATTTTAAAGTGTTTTTTAAATTTATATTTTTATCTTATTTATTCTACATAATAAAACATATGTTTTTATCATACGTCATAGATATGGGAAAAAATTATTACATTATAATATAATATAAAGAGAAAATATATATTCTGAAATTATATAGAAATATAAAATGTTAGGAATAACATTTTTATAATTAATATATATATAATAATAATATAACAAATTATTTACTTAATAAAGTACAATATGAAATATATATATTACTAAAATCAATATTTCTTTTAACAATATATATGTGTATATCTTTTTCATACATCTATATATTGGAAATAAATGCATATTTTTAATAAATATTCATTTTTATGAATTAAATATATAAATATATGGTATAATTTTTGCAACATTACTTTTTTCCTCATAATTAAGAGCACATTTCTAGTAGTTTAATATACATACAATGAATGAATTATATATTTATATATATAAAACAAGAAAGTAATATTTTTTTACAAATTAAATGATAAATAAAAGACATATTATTATTTACACTCATAATGGATATTTTAACTTATGCGTAAAAAAACTAAATATTACCCTTATAATTCTATTAATTGATATAAGTACTTCATATTTTAAAGTTTATACGTTGTCTTATTCATTTAGTAGTTATTTCATTAATCTCATATATAAGACAGAAGGGACCATAATAATATTAGATATAGCACCATATATTAATACACTATAAAACATGTATTTATGATTTAAACTTATATAAAAATTAATTGAGATAAAATTCGTAATTTATTCTATTATTATAACATATATATACATTTCTATATATATAATATAGATAAATCATATATACATTTAATTATAAATGTATATTTATGAAAATGTAAGACAAAATAATTTTCATAAACACCCAATGTAAAACAAATCAAGAACTATTTCATGTATTATACATTTTATTATTTTTTTAATGGTTTAAACAAAAGTAACATTACTATATAAAATATTATAATAAAAATACAACAGCAAATATCATATAGTATTAATGATATCATCATATGAATTTATACAATTGTTTGTTGTTGATAGTTCAATTATAAACGACATTATATTACTTAATCCATATGAGGTTTTCCTCTTTTTAAGATATTATATAAATTTGAACTAAATTTGCATAATCATATTAATAAGATATAACGATTTTTAAATAACAGTGTACTTAATATATATATATATATATTCCATATTATAAATAAAAAAGTTTAAAAATAAGAAAAATTATCTGCATAATCGGAGATGCAATATACAGAATAATATTTTTGTAGTTTATATTTCACAAGTTGATTGAAATTTTTCTAGAATTTCAATGAATATAAAGTAATTTTATAAGGGATAATATTTATACCAAAGAACAATAAAATATGTTAAATTTATACTTTATAATAATATATTTAAACTAATACTTTACTTATGTATAAATTATAAGATATCATAAACATTTAATATATTATAATTAAGGATTTTTTTATTATATAAATTTAAAAAATATTATGTATTCTTTGTATGATTAATTTGTATAATGCTGATATTTAAGTGTAAAAGCTTCTATTATTATATATTTTTTTTTAATATACATGTTATATATATATTATAATTTACAATATAAGAACATATATAATATATTATGTATGTTTTTTTATTTTATAGTATTTAATTTTATTATTAAATAGATAGAGTACATTTTTAATAAAAAATTAAAATACATTTTTATTATATAAACAAATATATTATATAAGTAAATATATTATTCTTACATACTTATCATTATAATAATAACAAAATCATGAAATATAAAAAGCATGAGACGTTGAGACAATTCATATACATTCGTTATATTATTTACAGAAATAGATAACCGAATTGTACTTTAAGTATATAATATAAGAATTAATAGATATATATTCATTAATATTATTATAGAAATTTAACTTAACATGAAGAGATATAAAACATATAATTTTATTTTCCATAATGATATTTCGCATTGTACTTCATTTTTTATATTATATATGTATGTCTTTTAATTATGATTAAATAATTATTTTATAATATATATTTTATCATTACAAATGTTGAATATAACATTATATATATTTTATAATAGGTAACAATATATATAAATTGTATACACCTTTAATAAATCTGCTTTGCAATATTCTTGAAAAAGATCCATATTTTATTACTTATTTTTTTATATCTTTTCTATGTACTTAAGAGTCTAAAGTTATAAATTAGATGGAGAAAATATTTTTCTTCCTTTCAAAGTATGACGTATTGATTTCATACGTTACTACGAATTAAAAAATACCTAGAACATATAATATATATAAAAATAAAAAAGTAATTCTTCAGAATCTATATAAAAGTGTTAAGTTGAAAATATGTATATAATATATGCATAGTTATATTTTAAGATATAAAATAATGATTTAATTTAGGTGAATGTATCATTTTTAAATGAATGATATATTGTGTAAATATGATTTCTTTTATTTTTTTTAGGACATATATATATATTATTTCCATTATTTATGAAGTCTATATCCAAATTATATTTATATTACTATATATATTAACCATATGTATAAGAACTATCATATGAATCAGAATGTCTTTAATAAATGTTTTTATGCAGACTCCGATTTATTGTAATTATGGGGAAGTAATTTTTCAATAAAATATGAAATATCATTATAGTACATATCTAAAATATATTAATATGTAAAATATCTTTTAATATGATTTCATATAATAAAATCGATAGAGATATTTTTATTAAATTTATTCCAATGTTATACAAAAGATATGTATAACAAATACAAATTTATCATATCTAAATATATAACGGATTATACATACATATATTTAAATTAAATGGAATTAAAATTTTTGTATTTTAATAGATACTTATAATATTAAAACAATTATCAAATTTAATGCTTCAAATACATATCCATTAATTAAAGAATGCTAATTATAATTTATATTATATAATACTTACGAGTGCTCTAGTAAATATTATATATACAGTATTATAAATTTTTGTATAATAAATTAATCACTTCAAATTCATATACATTTTTTTTTTTTTTTTTTAAATTCCTGAGTAAAAAGATATACCTACAGTTGAAAGAACCAACATTGTATATATATATTATTAATTTCAATTGAATGAATAAAAGTAAAATATATAAATATTTTAAGTGTTTTTTACATTATTATAATATATTAGTATTAATTATATTTTTCTCATATTTTGTAAATATATTTTCGCACTAAAAATACATAGCTTTTGCAGATAATATAATTTTAGTTATATAGTATATATGCAACAATATTTAGGGTACATTATTCATAATGCAATAAAAGTATTATCATATTTTATCATACCCTAATAGTAATTACTATATAGTATTTATAGGTTTAATTGATCTATTATTTGTTTTAATCTACACTTTTTAATAATTTTTGTGCTAACATTTTTATTTGTGTATAGCATTATAATAATAAAATTGTATATATGTAACACAAAATATATATTTTTTCTTTATTAAAATATTCATAGTAGAAGTATTTTTTTTTTTTTTTTTATGCTATTATAGACAACAATAAATTTATAATATATATATTGCTATTCCATTTAATCATATTAAACTATTTCATTCACATTTGGGGTTTTAAAGTACCTTACGTTACACGTCATAATTGTAATTACAAGAAAGTTCATATACATTTATATTTTTATTATTACATATTATAATATTTTTTATAATGCAATAGCAAACTTGTACATTTATTGAAAAAATAGGAAATATATTTTTTTTTCATAAGTCAATTATGTGAGGAATATTCAAATAAGCTTTAAATTAATAATATAATATTTTACAATTTTTTAAATAGATGGAATAAAATTAAACTATATTCCAAAAGATATAATTGATTTTTTTAAATGGGTCATCATATTACAAAATACAATGAAACAATTGTTATATTTTTGTATTAAAATATGAATACTCTGCAGTTATCACACATTCATATATTTCCATAGATGATGTCCTTTAATGTACTTAGAAAAGATAAGAGAAAATGCACCTTTTTTAACTTTTATATAGAAATACTGTTGAAGGTTTTAGCTATAATATAATATTCTCCATAAACATGTAATAATTCCATTTCATTCTTCCTAATTAACACCAAGAGACTCAAGGAAGTAAAACAGCGCTCAATTGATAATTTTAAAAATAAATGCTTTTATTTTATAAAAATAAGATGGTGCATAAATAAATATATATAATTAAAAATGGTATTTATACAATGTAAATAGCATAAGTATGTTTATTGCATACATGAGTTCATTAATATCGTTTAATATGTCTTCTGTATAAATAAAAATACTGATTATAAAATTAAGAATTCCGTTAATTTTTTATGCATATTTTTTAGATTCTTAATTTACATCATATAAATTTAAAAGTATGATAATATATCCACTTTTTATCGAAATATATTTTGAAATTTTTTTAATTTCATATATATTTCTAAGATTTTGTTTATATTTAACTATAAAAATTTTCAGTATGTCCATTAATATAAATTTATTTATTATATATTAAGTCATTTTGTATTTCCTTAAATTAATGTTTCCATCATTACTGTATTTTAAAAATACTAGTTTACATATGCACATATATCAGTTATATTAATATGCTTTTAATTTATTGACACATTTAATTTACGAACCTATGAATAATTTATTTTATAAATTATATTACTGTATTTGACTAAAATTCTTGGAATATGTTAAAAGATATTAATTAGGAAATTCCCCATTTATTATTACATAATTATATTTCCTGTATTCATTCACTAATTCCACTTAGATTATTAATCCATGATTCCAAAAGTGTTATCTATATTTATTGAACCTATATTGGGATTTATATATATACTGAATCTATTTTATTATTAGTATAATATAAATTATGAAACGTTATATGATAGATGTGTTTTCCTTTTATATCTTTTACATTAAATAAGAAGTTATCGTGACGGAAATAATATAAAGCAGAGAAAATGCATGTATTCAATGAAAATTGTGTTCCTATTTTTTAAATATGAAACACTAAAATCAAAATATGCTTATTTTTTTAATGATTCATTATTTTCTTTAACTGTTTATTTGTACAAATCATTATTAGTGTATCCCACTATTCTATGATATATGTGATCAATATAATTCATATAATACATATCATTCTATTATCCATTCCAGTAAGATCTATTCATTAAAAAGTAAATTTTGTACTTATTATAATGTTTGAAATCTTCGAATTATAGTTCATTATATAATACTTCAATATATAGTTATGTCCTACATAATATATAATATATATTTTATAGATCATTGTTTTAACTGTGATAGGTACGATTGTTATTAATAATGTTATAAATATTTAAACAAAAATAAAATATATTTATTTATATATGCAAATATATTTGTTTAATAACCATAAAATTAGTAGTATATTTAAAATTTGCATGCCTATTTAATAATATGTTGCTAGGCACCTCGACAATACATTACCATTCCATACAATTAATTAGTTTTATATAAGAAA
>NW_021629360.1:0-183 GCF_002157705.1 Plasmodium gonderi | reverse complement strand
TTAATTTATTTTTATAATATAGACAACTATATTGAAGAATGATTGGTTTGTTTTTTATTATTTTTGTCTGTACATACTTTTATATTAATGTTTTTGCACATCTCAGATATTAGTATATACATATACCATTTAACCGTTTGTCATTGTTAAAAAATAAAAAACTGATATATCCAAAATTGCACA
>NW_021629359.1:0-2785 GCF_002157705.1 Plasmodium gonderi | reverse complement strand
TGTACAGTGTATCATTATTAAAAACTTTTGTTAAGATATGATTTCCATTATAATTAACATAAATTATAGGAAGATAATATTTATTTATTAATAGTATAATTAATATTAAGCATTTTATTACCTTGAATTATATTATTTTTTTAAAATTTATAATTATTTATTTTAGGAAATATGTCTTATATTTTGAGTAAGATATAAAGGAAATTTAAATAATATTTCATAAATAAAAAATTACCCAAAAATTCTATAATCATGTAAATAAGAATGTTATATATATTGTATATATATTTATGTCTATTTTTAATGGAATATAATGAATATATGCAGAATAAATTATGAGAATTCTTAATACGTGTACAATTCACTTAAATTATTATAGAGTATAACTAATATTTTGGGTAAGTTTTATATGTATAAAAATAATTAATAAGTAAAGATTATAGATTAATATTTTCATATAAATATTTAAATAAAATTTTCATATTATATATACATAATAAAAGATCAACGTCGAAACTACAATAGTATCCTAGTTTTATATTTATAAATACTTAATATAAAGTATGTTCTCAGGAAACGGTTAAAAGTTTATGGATACAATAATTAATGTGCTATATATAAATATAACATTTATTTGGACAATTTTGGCGTATAATTATTTATAAAAAAATAATAGAAATCTTTTTCTTTTAATAAATTGCATTCCTAAAACATAATTAATTTGAAATATGTGAACAACTATGTATGTTATTATATTTTATTATGGTACTGAATAATGTTTTTTACTTTCCAAATACCATGTTATATAAATACTAAATATATGATTTATATATTATAGCACGAATTTTAATTTATTATAATATTTCAGCCTATCTGTTCAGTTTGTTTTCAAAGATAGTTTTTCAATATGTACGGATGATAATTATAAGGCCACAGAAGTTGATATGAATACTAAAGTTATACTTTACCTAACACTGTGAGAAGAGGTAGACAAGAATATAGGGAATTCTTGTAATACATTTATCGTTGAATACTAACAACTTAGTATCTATTTATAACACATAAAAAGCAAAAGAATTAATAAAATAGAATAATCATGTAAATATTTCTTTTATAATCTGAATCATATTCTAAAAATTATGAAGCTTCCCTGATAAAAAAAAAAATAAAAGTTACGAATTAATGAAAAGTGTCAAAGTTCATGAACAGGATAACGTATTTAATATATACAATGGTCATGTTTTTGATCTTCACGAAGGAACCATTTATATAATGAATAACCTAAATAGTCTATATAGTAATTTTATATTCTTAAAGACTTCTCAACATACATGCGAAAATTATGGCGCATATTATGAAAATTATATTGAACTCTTACCAATAAATGAAAAATTTAATAACAGCACTTTACATGATGTACTGGAAAAATTCAAAGCTCAATATAATGAGTACCCAGGAACAAGGGGTAAATGATTAAATGCTCCAAAAACCGTAGATTCTTATTATTCAAGATATATACAAAAGGCAATTCTAGATTCATCTGGTGTAATTATTTCTATATTAAGAATTATACTTTTTTATATAAGGTTAATAATATTTTAATTTTATACAAATTGTATGATATTACAATCTATAAAACAAGCTGTTACATAATTTAAATATCATATGAAAGCAACATTCATACAAATATAAGTTTATTTCTTTATTTTCAGTATACTCATTATAGATATTACATAAAACCAATTGTAATGAAGCTAAAGAGATTTTGACAAAAAATAAATGAATTCCTTATGTTAATTGACTCATTTGAGGAAGAACACAAAAATTCAACTGATAAATATTATACATTGTTGTATAACACTCTACGATATTAGTAAAAATATAAGTAGATTTAATGAATACGGATTATATTTTATAAGGTTAAGGGTTCAGTTTTAGGTTTTAGGGATCAGTATTTGGGGTCTAACGTTAAATGTTCAGGCTACATATTTTATGATTAGAAATAATTTTTCATATTGTTTCTTTTTATTTTATACTTTTTGTTATTATATTATTTCTTCGATTGATACTTAGGCTTATGTCTATCAGTTATATTATTATTATTTATATAATTATATTTGTATTGTAGTTTCATTAATGAGCACTAAAAAATATTTGTACATATATATCATTTTTTATCATTTGAAGAAATATTATTATTAGATTATTGCACCATATATATCATGTTTCTATAATTCTGTACATATAATTGTATATATGTGTTTAATATATTCGTTTTAATATTTGTCATATATACTATTCGTAATGTATTTTTTTTTTATTAATCATTGTTTTTATGTCTATAACATTATATAAAGATATAATAAATATATTTGCATATGTCAATAAATAATTATTTTGCTCATAACAATGAATTTATAGATGCTTTTCTTAGAATAATATATTTCGCATAATTTTATATTGTATATTTAGGTATATATATCTATTCCCTCATATTATTTCGTAATTAATATAATATAAAATATATTTTCCCATTGTTATCCATCAGAGTAAGTGTTTGTGAAATAAATTATATTTATGATATATCTTTTATTGTATAAATAAAAAACAACATACATATTAGAATTTTTATACCTAACTCATAATAAGAAAATGTGAATTTTATTTTTTATATTGTAACAATGTGCTATTTTCATGAATTGTTAATAAATATAAATATGAGTGAGAATAAATGTGAACATAATAAATATATCACACAGGTTAATTATAATAATAAAGTGTAATT
>NW_021629358.1:0-3032 GCF_002157705.1 Plasmodium gonderi | reverse complement strand
CTTTATTATTATAATTAACCTGTGTGATATATTTATTATGTGTACATATATTCTCTTCCCTTATTACATTAATTAAGAACTCATGAAAATAGTACGTTGTTACTATATAAAAAATAAAATTAGCACTTTTTTATTATGAGATAGGTATAAAAATTATAACATATATGTTCTTTTTTATTTATACAATGAATAATATACCATAAATATATTTTATTTCATAAACACTTACTCTTATGGATAACAAAGGAAAAATATAATTTAAATTGTAATAGTAACGGAATAAGGAGGGATTATATATATATGTCAAAATATACAATATAAAATTATTCGAAACATATTATTCTATGAAAAGAAGCTGTAAATTCATTGTTATGTGCAATATAATGATTTATTGATATACATTAATATTTTTTTTATGCCTTTATATAAAGTTATAGACATAAAAAAAAAAAATGATTAATAAAAAAAATTCATTACGAATAGTATATATAACAAATATTATAAGGAATATATTAAACACATATATGCAATTATACACACAGAATTATAAAAAAATGATAAATATCGTGCAATAATGTAAAAATATTATATTTTCAAATAATGAATATATACAAAAATATAAACCCTTATATAATATTGAGGATTATTTGCATAAAAAAATAGAATAATGTATAATATTATTTACACAGCATATCCAAATTTTATGTAGTGTACATTAATGAAATTACAAAATTAATATAATTCAATAGATAATTATAATATAATTGGGAAATATAAACATTAGCATCAATCGAAACAATATTGAAATAACAGAAATTATAAAATAGTAGAAATAATAATGAACAGTTATTTCTAAAAATAAAATTTAAAATATAAACTATTAACACTAAACCCAAAATCCTAATCCCTAAAACTCTGAACCTTATAAAATATAATCTATATTTATTAAATCTAATTATATTTTTACTAGTATTCTACAGTGTTATATAATAATGTATAATTTTTATCAGTTAAATTTTTGTATTCTGTTCCAAATGAATCACTTAATTTAAGTGTTTCTTTCCTTTTTGTCAAAATCTTTTTAGCTTCATTACAATTGATTTTATGTAAGATCCATAATGAGTATACAGAAAAAAAAAAATAAACTTATATTTTTATGATTGTTGTATTCATATTATATTTAAATTATATAACAGCTTGTTTTATAAATTTTATTATCATATATTTTTGTATAAAATTAATATATTATTGACCTTATATAAAAAACTATAATTATTAATATAGAAATAATTACATCAAATGAACATAGAATTTCTTTTTTATATATATCTTGATTAATAAGAATCTACGATTTTTGGAGCATTTAATCATTTACTCCTTGTTCCTAAGTACTCATTATATTGAGCTTTAAATTTTTTCAGTACATCATGTAAACTGTTGTTATTAACATTTTGCCTTATTGGTAAAAATTCCATATAATTTTTATAACACGCGGTAGCATTTTCCCATGTATGTTGAGAAGTCTTTGAGAATATAAAATTACTATATAGATGATTTAGTTTATGCATTATATAAATGGTTCCTTCCTGAAGATCAAAAACATGACCATTGTACATATTAAATACATTATCCTTTTCATGAATATTGACACTTTTCATTAATTCGTAAGGTTTTTTTTTTTAAACTGATAGGTTTCATAATTTTTAGACTATGATTTAGTTTATAGATGAAATATTCACATGATGCTTCTATTTTATTAATTCTTTTTCTTTTTATGTGTTATAAATAGATGCTAACTTGTTGGCATTCATCAATAAATGTATTACGAGAATTCCTTACATTCTTGTCTACCTCTTCTCACAGTGTTAGGTAAAGTATAACTTTAGTATTAATATCAACTTCTGTGGCCTTAAAATAATCATCCGTACATATTGAAAAACTATCTTTGAAAACAAACTGAACAGATAGGCTGAAATGTTAAAATAAATTAAAATTCTTGCTATAATATATAAATCATATATTTAGTATTTTTATAACATGGTATTTGGAAAGTAGGAAACATTATTTAGGACCATAATAAAATATAATAACATACATCGTTGTTAACATATTTCAAATCCTTGGTGTTTAATACATTCTCGTTTGTCCAAAGAAAAATTTATTTGTTATTTTTTTATAAATAGTTATATGCAAAAATTACACAAATAAATGTTATATTTGTATATTGCATATTAAATATTGTATCCATAAACTTTTTAGAATTTCTTGAAAATATAGTTTATATTAAGTATTTATTAATATAAAACTAGGATAATATTGTAATTTCGAGGTTCACTTTTTGGTATATATAAATAATAAGAAAATTTTATTTAAATATTTATATAATAACATTAATCTATAATCATTAGTTATGAATTTTTTTTATACGTATGAAATTTCACCAATACATTAGTTATCTAATATAAAAATTTAAGTGACTTATATATATAACAAAGATACTCACAATTTATTTTACATATATTTTTTATATTACTTTAAAAATAGAGATAAATATATATATAATATATAAACATCTTTATTTACATGATTATTGAAGTCTTTGTAATTTTTTATGTATAACATATTATTTATATTTCCTATATATCTTACTCAAAATATAAGATATATTTCCTAAAATAAATAATTATAAATTTTAACAAAATAATATAATGGAAGGTAATTAAATGTTTAATAATAATTATACTATTAATGAATAAATATTATTTTCTTATAATTTATCTTAATTAGAATGGATATCATACCTTAATAAAGGTTATAAATAATGATGCACTACACATACAGTTCTAACCATTATCTCCCTTACAGAATATATTTATTAATTTTCGTTTTTACAGAAACAATATACTTATATTCATCATTTATACTATTCTTTATTATTTAATTATAACACAGTAGATGACTAGCTCAAAAAGTGTTAAGTTATAAAATAATTTAGAAATCATTTCCGTTCTTTGTGACATAGCAATAGCATA
>NW_021629357.1:0-2940 GCF_002157705.1 Plasmodium gonderi | reverse complement strand
TATATTATTCTAAGAAAAGCAGCTATAAATTCATTGTTATGAGCAATGTAATGATTTATTGATATACGCAAATAGATTTATTATATCTTTATATAATGTTATAGACATAAAAACAATGATTAATAAAAAAAAAATACATTACGAATAGTATATATAACAAATATTAAAACGAATATATTAAAAACACATATAAAATTATATACACAGAATTATAGAAAAATGATATATATGGTGCAATAATCTAATAATAATATTTCTTCAAATAATAAAAAATGATAAATATATACAAAAATATGAACCCTTACATTATATTGAGGCATATTTGCATAAAAAAATAGAATAATGAAAAATATCATTTACATAATATATACAATTTTTATTTAGTATTCATTAATAAAACTATAATACAAATACAATTCAATCAATAATTATAATATAATAGAAAAACATAAACATAAGCATCAATAGAAGCAATAATATAATATGGGGAACTTTAAAATAATAACAAAAAAAATTAAAAATTATTTCCAATCATAAAATATAAAACCTGAACTTTTAACACTAGAACCAAAATCCTAATCCCTAAAACCTAATCCTGATCCCTAAATCTTATAAAATATAATCTGTATTCATTAAATCTACTTATTTTTTTTACGAGTATTCTAGAGTGTTATATAATATTGTATAATATTTTCAGTTAAATTTTTGTATTCTGCTTCAAATGAGTCAAATAACTTAAGGGATTCATTTCTTTTTTGTCAAAACCTTTTTACCTTCATTACAATTGGTTTTATGTAAGATCTATAATGAGTATACCGAAAATAAAGAAATAAACTTATATTTGTATGAATGCTGCTTTCATATGATATTTAAATTATATAACAGCTTGTTTTATAAATTGTAATATCATACAATTTGTATAAAATTAATATATTATTAACCTTATATAATAATGTATAATTATTAATATAGAAATAATTACACCAGATGAACCTAGAATTGTCTTTTGTATATATCTTGAATAATAAGAATCTACGGTTTTTGGAGCATTTAATTATTTACTCCTTGTTCCTAGGTGCTCATTATATTTAATTTTTTCCAATACATCATGTAAAGTGTTGTTATTAAACTTTTAATTTATTGGTAAAAGTTCAATATAAATTTTCATAATATGCGGCAGAATTTTCGCATTTATATTGAGAAGTCTTTAAGAATATAAAATTAATATATAGAGTATTTAGATTATTCATTATATGAATGGTTCCTGCGTCAATATCAAAAACATTACCATTGTATATATTAAATATATTATCCTGTTCATGAAATTTGACACTTTTCATTAATTAGTAACATTTTTTTTTTTTTAACAGGGAAGCTTCATAATTTTTAGAATATGATTCAGTTTATAAATGAAATATTTACATGATGCTTCTATTTTATTAATTCTTTTGCTTTTTATGTGTTATAAATAGAGGATAAGATACTGGCATTCAACAATAAATGTATTACGTTAATTCCCTATATTCTTATCTATCTCTTCGCAGAGTGTTAGATAAGGTTTAACTTTTGTATTCATATCATCTTCTGTGGCTTCATAACAATCATTAATACATATTGAAAAACTATCTTTGAAAATAAACAGAACAGGTAGGTTGAAATGATAAAATATATTAAAATTCGTGCTATAATATATAAATCATATATTTAGTATTTATATAACATGGTATTTGGAAAGTAGGATGTATTATTTATGACCATAATGAAATATAATAACATACGTTGTTGTTCACATATTTCAAATCATTGGTGTTTAGGACATCCTAATTTATCCAAAGAAAAATGCATTTGTTATTTTTTTATAAATAATTATATGAAAAAATTGTAAAAATAAATGTTATATTTATATATTACACATTAATTATTGTATCCATAAACTTTATACAATTTCTTGAAGACATAGTTTATATTAAGAATTTTTAAATAAAAACTAGGGCACTATTGTAATATCGGGGTTCACTTTTTTGTATATATAAATAATATGAAAATTTTATTTAAATATTTATATAATAACATTAATCTATAATCATTAGTTATTAATTTTTTTTATATGTATGAAATTTCACAAATATATTAGTTATCTAACATGAAAATTTTAAGTAATTTATACAAATAACAAAGATACTATGATTTTTTTTACTTATATCCTTTATATTCCTTTAAAAATAGAAATAATATATCTATAAAATATAAAACATTCATATTTACATGTTTATAGAATTTTTGGTAATTTTTTATTAATGACATATCATTTAAATTTCCTTTATATCTTACTCAAAATATAAGATATATTACCTAAAAGAAATAATTATAAATTTTAACAAAATTTTATAATGCAAGGTAATTAAATGCTTAAAAAGGATTATACTATTAATGAATAAATATTATTTTCTTATAATTTATGTTAATTATAATGGAAATCATACCATAACAAACGTTATTAATAATGATACACTGTACATACAGTTCTAACCATTATATCCCTTACAGAATATATTGATTAATTATCGTTTTTACAGCAACAATATACTTATATTCATCATTTATACTATTCTTTATTATTTAAATATAACACAGTAGATGACTAACACAAAAGCGTTAAGTTATAAAAGGATTTATAAATCATTTCTGTTCGTTGTAACATGACAATAGCATATTATTTTGTAAATTAAGGATATGTATTATCAATTTCATATTAAAGTGAGTGTATGCATTACCTAGTGCTCACATAAATTATTTATAATAAATTGATAATTTTTATTTATTTATTTCTTATTTAATTCAAATACTTTTTTGTTTATGTACATGATATTTTTTCAATTTTACATAATATATTGTTATACTAATAATCTCTATAATACTATGGAGTTATTTTGTAATCGT
>NW_021629356.1:0-1972 GCF_002157705.1 Plasmodium gonderi | reverse complement strand
ATCTCTGAATTAAGATATTATTATAAAAATTGATAATTATTCCTCTTACATATTATATTATTTATTACATTACATTAAATTATGTAATTATTATAGAAAATATGCACTATATACGTAAGCATAATTCCTAAATGTTCCGTATGTAAAAATTGTAATATATTAGGAAACCACATTAGTTCTAGATTATCATTACTATTAATGTTTTATTAAGTCCCATAACTGTGTGATCTAATATAACAAATAATATTTTAGTTGGAATATAAGTTAAATCAATTAGAAAAAAATCAAAAATTTAATTTTACTTATATCATAAGAAATAGCTAATTTTCTTAGTTTACTGTTGATTATAGTCCCCCACAAAATAATTGTAAAAACAGCATAAATATATAAAATCCTGTTTAATATATAGTAATTACATGGTTTATGTACTATTACATGACATTATATAGTTGAGAAAAATGTCAAATATAATATAATGAATAATTTTCATAACTTTTGTTCAAACTATGTTTGTAAGAATTACTTATAGATATATATGTGATAATGCGTATAAAAATGTATAGCTTCAAAGAAACATGGAATAAACTCTCTCGGTATAATGAGAAATATATGTGTTGTTTTTTTTTTATAATTAAAAATATATATAATGTCCAGTTAATACACAATTTTGAGTATCCATAAACATGAAAGCAATTAATAATATAAGTCTTTATAAAATTATTAAATCAATTATGAAAAGAAATTATATTATAAATACATGTAAAATTATGTACGGCAGATATGTTCCATTAAATGTAATAGTATTATTAATAATCATGTGATCATTTAGAATGTGGATCTAAATTACATCTATATCTATCTAAGAAAATTAGTATAGAATCTAAAAATATTTAATAAAATTAAATGTATGCTATTAATATAAGATCAAAATTTTTTATAATAATGATATCTATGCAAGCATGATTTATGCTACCCCATGTTTCATTATCATGTAAATAAAGAAAATATATAGTGACATAAAAGAGTATATAAAATTGTTTATTTATAAATTCATAATGCGTATTTTTCTTATAGTTCTCAGCACTTCTCATTCGTTTCTTTATAAAAACATAATGAAACTAGTAAGATTTGAAGTATAATACCTACATTTAACCTATAAATTTTATAAGATAATAACAGTAATAATATCATTTTTTTGATTAATATAATTACACATATTAACATGTGATAATATATTTAATTATTTATTTCATAAATAAAATAATTGTTCATATATTATATTTTTTGTTCTTTTACTTATGATTTCTACATTTGAAGAGAAAACGAATACTTGATCATTAGAACAAATACGTGTAAAATTAAAATAGAAGTATATAAATGAAAAAATGTATACTTTATAATAATTAAACTAAAGAATACAAATAAAGAATTATTTTTTTTTAATTTATGATAAATTATTATTTAATTGTTGCATCGTTGTAGAATGTATAACAAAATTTTATTTGTTCCTTTTTTGATTCATTTTCGTCTACTTTAAAATATACATATATAAAACATTCATTTACAAATGATATAGGAAAATTATAAAAAAATAATTTAGAGAAATGTTGGAACGAATATAAAAAAGAAATATTGTAAATGTGTCATTTGGGTAAAGAAAAATTATAATTTAGTTTAATGTCATGCTTTGTTATGCACAATATCTGATTCTTAATTACAAATATATAATAATAATCTTCTCTATATTTGTTCAAATTTATCATAATAAATACTGTAATTTATTTTTATATTTAGTGCAATATAAGAATGGTTATTAAAAACTATGAATATGGATTAAGAAATATTTTTATTACATTGAGGGTAATATAACTGAAATTAATTAATATGTTATATTTTCTATTAAATAATATTTCATATTTTATTTTGTAGCAATAAAATATATTTCTATATTAAAAATAATAGGATGTTTTTA
>NW_021629355.1:3590-4924 GCF_002157705.1 Plasmodium gonderi | reverse complement strand
TAAACTTGTAAATTTATGAATAATAAAGTACATGTACAATATATTGTCCTATGATATATGGATATTTGTATACGTGTTTTACTATATTAATAAAGTTCATATAAATTAAAGTAATTCACATTTACTTTATATAAAACACCCAATATCATAGATGATAGAACTAATCCTAAATGAGAATTATCAAATGTACTTAATGTATTGGATTCATCATATAATAATTGTTGTTCTTCATGAATAACCTTATCATACATAGGAATAGCATCAAAAACTGGATTAGCAGGAAGCTCTTCACGTTCTCCTTCAGATGGATCTTGTGCATCAATATCTAACACCTAAACATCATCACGGCAATTAAACTTAACTAACAAATCTTTTGGATCGTATTCATAATATTTATTCCCCAAAGCAGGGCACATATGTTCCTTTTTAAGAATACACACATCTTTATATTTCTTATATATATCAGCTATCTCACAGAGGTATTTGCATAATTCATCACACTTTTCATTACAATTATTATCCATAGCATTAATAAAATCAAAATTGATAGAGTAATCATACAGTTTTTTAGCATCTTCCCATTTATCTTCTTAAAAAGTAATATTAAGATAGGGTACATATTTGTATGTTTTGGAAACGCTATCAATAATAGTAGTCTTAAACCACATCTTGTATATTTGATATAATGCATTTTTACATTTTATTAGATCCATATTATAAGTTATTTTAAGCTGTTTGTATAACCAATAGGTTAAAATATTACAATTCATATTACTGTATTCAGATTTTCTCCATATTTCTTTTTGTTTTCTTAAGTAATTTATATATTTTGAACAAAGTTCTTTACTTTGTACAAATTCGTGCAATTTATTAGAAAAATCATTACAGTATTCTACTTCTTTTAATCCCATAGAATCATTATCCAGCATATAATAAAATTTAGCTGAAGGTTAGTGAGTTATATTAAAAGTCTAAAAAGTTAAAATGAAAAAAATAAAAATGTGAAATTTAGTTATTCATTAATAGTATGTGTTTTTATCGTAAATCATTAAGTTCAGGATATCAATTAATATACATATATGCTATATTATGTGTAAATTTTAATGTTTACTTACGTTCGCATATTATTCAGCCATATTTACATTTGATAATACAAGGAATATGAGAAATTATAAATGAATTAATGTCCCTATGTAATTATACGTAATTTAACTTTGAGTGAATATGTCATGTATAAATACAGAAATTGTTATTTTAAGCATAAAATTATATTTTAAAATAACAGATTAAACCTTATAATATATATTTTGAAAAATTATATAGAAAGCTCAATT
>NW_021629355.1:2034-3325 GCF_002157705.1 Plasmodium gonderi | reverse complement strand
AAAAATTTAGATTTTATAACACAGTAGATTTATATGTTATACTCATTTGGAGTTACTCATGTATTAATAACATTTTTTGTCAAGTATATATATTTTTTTTCCATAAATTTTATATAAATTAAAATTGTACTTTTTCAGCATTAATAGGCATTCATATCTGGTTAACGAATTATATTTAGTGTTTAGTTTCTAGGGTTCTTTTTAGACTTTGATTATATGTTTGAGGAACCAGTGTATGATTCATGCAGTATTTTTACTGATTCTATATACTGTTTTTATTTTTTGGATATTCGTTATAATTATATATTATAATTATTCCATAAACATTTATATAATAATATTAATATATTTTATTTATTTATGTGAATTAAATAAAACATTTCAATGCATGTAATTAATGTTATATTTAATATATATATTTGTAACCATGTTATTTATTAATTTATTCTTCTATATTCTTATAATTTTATTGTTTATTTTCAAATATATTATTAATAAATTTATTGTGTGACAAGAACTACTTTACTTTTGACATGTTTCATAGAATTATATATATATGCGATTTAGTGTACCATAATATCTGTTACATAAACCATTAGTACAATATTGTTTGTTTCTTAATCACTGTTACTAATTCTATAAAATCATATAAATATATAATAAATCTACAGCAGTATATGAAATAAGCATTATTGTCATATTATAAAAAAATATGAATTTACGAATACATTTCATTGAGAAACATATTTTCCACAAAATGCATTTAAATATATTGAGATATGTATCCATATTTTCATAAGGATGGATTGTTAATATAATTATAATTATGTTTCCACAGTATTATCAATAATCTAAATGTATTTTAAATAATATATTTTTACAGCGTATGTTCCATTAAATAAGAAAAAAAGAAGATATATGTTCTAATTTACTTATTGGAATATAAAATATATTAATTTTTATATATATAAATCTTTATTTTTTTGAATACCAATTCAATACTACTCAATGAATGCTAAGTATACATCTATTATTTATATCATATAAATAATCAATAATAATTTCTTGTAATATGCATTTAAGTTATATAAAAATAGTTTTACTTAAGTAAAAAATTAGTCTTTCATAAATTTTCAAAAATACATTAAATACATTTTTAGACACATTAATAATCATGTAACTCTCAATTAAGACAATATTGTTAAAATTCAGCATTATTTCTCTTTCATAATATATTTTATATTACGTTATATTAAATAATGTAATTATTATAGAAAATATGCACTATATA
>NW_021629355.1:0-1853 GCF_002157705.1 Plasmodium gonderi | reverse complement strand
AAGAAATAGCTAATTTTCTTAGTATACTGTTGATAAGAGTCCACCACAAAATAGTTCTGATAATAGTTTACATATATACAATCCTGCTTAATTTAGAGAAAATTTTTTTTTTATGTATTATTACATAAGATAGTATAGTTGAGTAAAGATCAAATATAAATATAATAAATAATTTTAAAAACTTATGTTCAAACTATGTTATAAGATTTACTTCTACATATATATGTAATAATACGCATAAAAATATATTGCCTCAATAGAACATGGAATAAACTCTATCACTATAATAGGAAATAAACATTTTTTTTATTTATCATAATTAAAAATATATATAAAGTTCAGTTAATGCACAAATTTGAATATATATAATAAAGAAAGCAATTTATAATATAAGTTTTTATAAAATTATTAAATTAAATATGATAACAAATTACATCATAAATACTCGTACAATTCATTAAGGTAGTTACGTTGTATTTAATTTAATAGTCTTAGTAATAATTATATGTACATTTTTAATGTGCATAAAAATTACGTCTATACATATGTATAAAAAAAATTATTTTAAAATCATAAAATATCTAATAATATCTAAATGTATGGTAAGAATATAATATAGGATTTCTTAAACTAATGTCATTAATACAAATATAATACATGTTACTCTATTGTACATTATCATGTATGCAAAGAAACTATATAATGACATAAAATAGCAAATAAAATTGATTATTTATAAATTCATAATGAATATTTTTCATAGAGATGTACATCACTTTTCATAGATTTTTTTATATAAACATAATTAAACTAATACATTATAAACTATAATGGCTAGATTTAACTTATAAATTTTATACGATGATTATAGTAATAACAACATTTTCTTCATTAATATAAGTACACATATTAACAGGTGATAAGGTATTTAATTATTTATTTCATAAATAAAATAACTGTTCAAATATTATATTTATTTTTCTTTCATTTATCATTTGTACTTTTAAATAGACAGGAAATACTTTATCATTAAGCAAAATATGAGTAAAATAAAAAAAAATGTTTATAAATGAGAAAATGTATACTTTATAATAATTAAACTAATGAACATAAATGCAGAATTTTTTATTGTTGAATTTATGGTAAATAATTATTTAACTGCTCCATCGTTGTAGCATATAAAACAAAATATTATATGTTCTTTTTGATTCATTTTATGTTACATAAAAATATACATATATACAATATTCTTTTTCAAATGATAAAGGAAAATTATGGAAAATAATTTAGAGATATGTTGGAATCAATTTAAAAAAAAATAGTGTAAGTGTGTCTTTTGGCTAAAATAAAATTATAATTTAGTTTAATATCATGCTTTATTATGCACAATATCTTTTTTTTAATTAACAATAATAAATAATAATCTCCTCTATATTTATTAACATTTTTCATAATATATATTGTAATTTATTTTTATATTTAATGCAATATAAAAATGATTATTAAAAATTATGAATATTGGTAAACAAAAATTTTTAATACATTAACAGTAATATATCTGAAATTAATTTAATATATTATACTTTCTAATAAAAAATATTTTATATACATATTATAGCAATAAAATATCTATCTATATTAAAAATCATAAGATGCTTTTAATATAGTTATATATAAAAGATAAATATCCCTTAGGAAATAGTATTAAAGTTTTTTCATTATAACTTGTATACAAAATAATTAATGTTGATTGCATATGTCAGATGTATTATAAATTAATATATATCTATAAATAATAAATTTAATATTGGTATATTATAATGAGAATATTCATTCAAAATATAATTTTATTA
>NW_021629354.1:425-2927 GCF_002157705.1 Plasmodium gonderi | reverse complement strand
TAGAATCTTGAAATATCTAATATTATCAAAATGCATAGCAAGATTATTAGATCAGAATTTCTTAAAATAATGTTATTAATTATAACATGTTACATATTACTCCATTATACATTATCTTTTATGTAATGAAATTATAGAGTGCCATGCAAGAGAATATAAAAATCATTATATATAAATACATTACGAACATTTTTCTTAGAGTAGTTCAGTATTTTTCATATATTTTTTTTTATAAACAAAATAAAATTAATAACTTTTTATCTGTAATACCTAGATTTAACCTATAAAATTTAAGCCATGGTTATAGTAATAATATAATTATCTTCATTAATATAATTACACATATTAATAGGTTATATTGTATTTATTTATTATTTCATACATAAAATAACTGTTCAAATATTATATTTATTCATAATTCTTTTATCTTTTCTACATTTAAAGAGATAGCAAATACACTATCATTGGGCAATATATTATTAAAATTAAAAAAAAATTCTAGAAATGAGAAAACGTATACTTTATAATAATTAAACTAATGAATGCAAATTCAGAATTTTTATTGTTGAATTTATGATAAGTAATTATTTAACTGTTCCATCGTTGTAAAATATAGAACAATATTTTATTTGTACATTTTTTATTCATTTTCAGGTACATAAAAATATACATATATACAACATTCATTTTCAAATTATGAAGGAAAATAACGGGGAAATAATTTAGAGATGTAGTGGAATAAATTTTTAAAAGAAATAGTAAAAATATATCCTTTGGCTAAAAGAAAATTATATTTTAGTTTAACATTATGCTTTATTATTCACAATATTTTATTTTTAATTAACAACATTAAATAATAACCCTCTCTATGTTTATTCAATTTTCTTATTATATACTGCTTTTATTTTCGTATTTAGTACAATATAAATATGATTATTAAAAATTATAAATATTGATTAAGAAATATTTTTAATACTTAAACAGTAATATAACTGAAACTAATTTATTATGTTATACTTTCTATTAAATAATATTTTATATATTATTTTATAGCAATAAAATACCTTTCTATATATGAGATAATAGGATTTTTTTTAATATAGATATATAAAAGTTAAATATCCCTTAGCAAATAGTGTTAAAGTTTTTTCATTATACTTAAAATACAAAAAAAATAATGTAAGTTACATATGTCAAATATATCATCTATTAAAATATATCTATAAATAAAAAAATTAACATCGCTATATTATAATGAGAGTATTAATTCGAAATATAATTTTATCACTAAAAGAATAACAACAACAAAAAAAAATATATATACATAAAATTAAAATAAACAGAAAAATTAAATGTGGAAAATGTACACATACAACGAAATCAAATAAGCAGTTTATATATATATTAATAATGATATATATAACTTTATTTCGCGCTATAATTATGAGGGCATGGGAGACAATTAATTTGAATGTATTAAGGAATAATTTAGGAATAATTAAAATAATTATAGTTTTAAATAAATCTTTCATTATTTAATATTTGAAAATGCATGTATTAATTGAATTATATTACGAAAGAGAATGTAACATATAGTAACCTATTGTAAGGATTAAAATGAATCTACTATAATAATTTTCTATTTTACATATACTCTACAACATTAACATATGCTTTAAGCATATATTATATGTATAATATATTCTTTTATATCTTAGTATCATGTTATTCATGAAAACTGCAGCATAATAAATTATACCGTGCAAAATATATATATATATTTATATCTCTATTATTTATTGATTAGGTTTAATTAAAATAAATTTTGAATATTATTATTTTACATTGTAACTGTAATTTATTAATATATCAAATTAGCTTTTAAAATTATTTTACTATATTATAAGAATTATTTCACTTCTATATTAAGTTATTAGAGAAAGTACACTGAATTCCATTGTATTACAACCTTATATATTTTTTTTTAAGAAAAGTTTTTTTCTAATCTTATAATTTTCCATAAAATTACTCAGAATAATATAGTAAATTATACTTTTTATCCCTCGAAATATTGCTTGATAATTCTGATTGATGCACTATATTACATTCATTATATATGTCTTCTCTCTGTTTTCTTTTTCTTATTATTCTATTAATTAAATATGATTCAAAAATAGACTAATTCACAATAAAAATATTTATGCATTAAAAATGTAATTTTATTTTTATAAAAAACATATTTTGTTATTATTATCAGTGTTCATTATATTATAGTATAAATATATATAATGTATATTATAACTAACTTTATACAAAATAACTATGAAAATAGATATTACTACTATTATAACAATTGTTGTTAAGATAAGAGTAATTATGTTAAATGTTTGGAAAGAAGGTAATAATTGAGACGTACCATCTGAGCAAATTGTATTTTTCATTTCTCTATTATATCGATCTCTAATATTTTCTAATGCATTACAAAAATCATTGTTATTGTTA
>NW_021629354.1:0-123 GCF_002157705.1 Plasmodium gonderi | reverse complement strand
ATACGAACAAGCTGTTTGGCAATTTGTTTGAAAGTCAAAATTATTATCCCCTTTATTTAATATATTGTCTTTGCATTCATTAGCGTATGCTCCTCTAACTCCCTCCTCTTTTTTTTGGTCCAT
>NW_021629353.1:0-4759 GCF_002157705.1 Plasmodium gonderi | reverse complement strand
AGACAAATATTTAAGGCCATTATAACATATTTTTATTCAGTGTTAAGTTGAATCATTAAATCAGTGATATTAAAGTGTAAAAAGGAATAAAAAATTTTGTTATGTCTCAATTTTAGATAAAAAAAAAAAAAAAAAAAAATTTCACATACCATAATGATGAATTAAATTTTAATTGGATTGAAATATATACAAATGTACCAAACAAAATTTTTTTAGTATGCAAAATTTTAATAGAATATTATTGCATACGAAGAATTAAAAAAAAACAGTATATGTTGTAATACCATAGAGTGTTGTATTCTGATTACAATACTGCAATACAAAATATGATAGAACTATTTGAAAGTACAATATTAGAATTTGTGTAATAACTTAACCCCCCAAAATAATCAATTATAAATTATTAAAATAAAATTATTAGTTCTGATTTTATTTTATTGTTTTATGGAAAAATAATTCAAAAATTTTAAAAATGAATATTGATTATTACATTTAATATTCATAGGAGCTGTATGCCAACTGGTTACGTTCTTCTTTTTTAAATGAAGGTTCTAATAGTACCCTCTTAATTATTCTTCTATCTTTTTTCTTTTCTTCCTTTTTTTCTTAGTAAATATCTTCCTCAAAGAAGTGAACTATAAAAAAAAAAATACATAATTAAATTATAAAATAATTTAATTAATAATTAAAAATATAAACATTATTTTTTCATAACAATGATTTTCAGTTTACCCTAATAAGCAGTATCAATAAAAGAATTATGCCTATGGGTATTAGAATAATTATGATATATGTCCTAATTATTACTTCATGGTAATTTCCTTTAGGTATGATTAAATCAATACCGTCTCTATTGACATTTGATTTCTTCGTAATTATAGTTGTTTCCGAACAAATTCCTTTCTCCAGTGTACATACTGCGCGCGAATTGACAACATTACTTTTTTCTGTAAATTAATTAAATTTTTGAAAATTTGTAGTATGAGAAATGTAATGTTTTGAAAAAAATTTATATTCAAATGAATTTGTTTATAGGTATAATTTATTTTTCATATATTGTGATCCATTTGATGACTTAGTTGATTAAATGCGTTTTCCTATTTCAGCTATTTCTATATTTGGCATTAATAGGCCTGTTCCAGAATGTCTATAACAATTTAAAATATTTTTTTCAGAACCAATATATCATTTAGGTTTGAAATAATTTAACTTCATGTTGTTTAATTGTACCTATTTTTGCTTTTTCTTTAGTTTTTTCTTGCCTATTAGGTATACTTCCATATGTAAGCTGTAGATCTTGAGGAAAAATACTATCCTGAATATTTTTTGGTGGATGTAAAGCATCGAGAGTATTTTTATTATAAACTGTTCCCCCTCATATCTTATGATTCAAAGTGCATACACAATATTAGATTCTTCACTGTCAGGTGGTTTTGTGTTTATGTTTAGGGTTCAGTGTTGTCACTATCAGCTGATAATTGACAATTTTATTTATTACACTCGAAATCAATATTACATATTTCTCCAAAATTTTTTGTATTATGATATCCTTTATGATCATTATATGCATTAACAACAGATTAATAAAAAATATTGTGATTTCTAGTAATCACTTCACCAGAGCCTACCTTATGGACATGTCTAATGGGAGCAGATACACCAATAGAATAATTAGTACAAGGTACTTAAACAGAGGATGCTTCAGCATGGGACGCAATAATATGGTATGTCTATCACGAGATATTATTCCACTAATATCCTTATTACTAGAACTTCCATTTCTTAGGTTTAAAATATTAACACTTGTGTCATCAGCATCTACATGATAAATGTATAAGAGTGTAGGGCTTACAACCTCAGCATTTTAACTAGATAAAGTTTTGGATTCAGGAACATTATCAATAATTTTCTCAGAAAGTGTTGTTTTACCAGCAGGAAATGACGCATCTAAATTTTCTATAAAATATGATTTACCGTTCATTTTTTTACCCTCAATCAATTTTCCATGAGAAGATTGAGAATGGGGTAAATTAACTTGAAACAAATTTTCTTGTAAATTTTTTTTTAGGAATTTATTATCAAGTTGATATTCCTGGTTAAGGATTTCATGTGAAGAATTTTCCTTTGAATACTTACCTAATGCTCTAGTTCCTGAATGATCTGTGTTAGTTGTAGCTTCATAGGAAGATTCTAGTTGTGGAGATAGACTGGACTAATAATTATCTTCTGAATTATGTTCATCAGCATGAGTAAGAGAAGAACTAGAGAAGGCATTTACATCCTGTTGAGTTTGTAAAGTTTCTCAATGTTCTCCTGATTCTGTCCCATTTATTTTTCTTGTATATGCCCTCTATGATATTGTGATTCCAATGGTAATTTAACATCTGTTTTACGAGGAGATTCTGCATTTAAGAGTGATTTAGATTTATCAGAATATTTTTGAATAAAATATTTTATTGTTTGTTCTCCATTTGAATGAAATGGTATATAATTCTTTATATAATATTCCTTTAACACTTCCTTTTTATTTTGTATATATTCACTTAATGGAAACCCTACATTACAATAATCAGAATAAGAACTTGAATTAAAGTCGCTAATTTTTTGCTTAATATCGTCTAAAAATTCAGCATACATCTCTATGTATGCACCACGGTTATTCCCATTGTTATGATAAGATTCAATGTATGATACTTCAAACATCCTGTATAATTTAATTATTATTATTTCTAAATATCTATATATTTAGTTTTAATAAATAATATTGTATAATAAATTATTCATATATATAAACAAAACATAAAAAGGAAATAAAATACTCTATGTTTCCGACATTATATTAGAAACCTTTGGGAAAATAAAAATTATAATACCCAGGAACATTTTAAATAAACATGCTATATACATAATTAGGATGCCCCTGAAACTACATATATGAAAATTTTGAACTCAAAACATATTCTTATTTAATTATATTTTAAGGATAATCGTAAGATAAATGAAATTGAAAATCCATATCTAATGAATTTGTATGATTTATAAAAATTAAATGAACATATCATAAGTAACAATTTAACAGAATATGAGTTTTATAAGTTGAATGGAGCAAAATAAAAACGAGCATGCAACGTTTATATATACACCTCATAAATATGTAAAATAAAACTTGTTCTTCATCTTATATATAAAAATATATATATCTATTATTTTTTTTTAATAGTAACAAAAATGTATATTTAATATAGTCCTCATTTTCCCTTGTGATTCCTTTGTCTATTGTTTTTGTTATATAAAGTTTCTAAGAAAGAGCGTTTTGTTAAAAAAGTATGTAGTCCTATTTTTGTCTAAAAAAAATTTCTTAGAGCTTATGTATCTTTTTCTTTATTATTAGGATGATATATTTTGAATTTCATATTGTTGCGTATAAACATAATAAATTAGTTATACGCTGATTCATTTTATTTTTTGTAAAAGGCATTTATTATTAAAACCTCTATTTAATACATAAACTAATTTCAATAGATAGAGCTTGTAAATTAATTATTTATATTATTATCTTAAATATATATTCCTTTGAAATTTTTAGAGGCATGTAAATCCTTGTATGCATAACAAATTTTTACATGTCGATATATTTTTTCTTATTAGAATCAATAGTTTTATCTGGTGAATAATTAAATTATTAAAATGGAAATGGAGTTAAAGAAAATTATAATGTAATAAATAAATGATCAAAAAAAAAAATGTGGAAATTTTTTATTTAAGACTAAAAGTTTATCAAATAAGCACGACATTCATATTTTATATAGAATAATAACACACAAAGACAGTTCATAACCAATTATTACATATTTTAATATTTTTCTTTACGCATTTTGTTTCAATTAAATAGGCAAAAATCATTACTAACTTTTTACATTCTTTGTAAGAGAATACTGCACTTTTGTTTGAAAAATAATGGCGTATTAACGTTTTCATTGCTATAACATTTATTGCTATAACCGACGTGTTAATATAGCCTTATATGGAAAAAACAGACAGTATCTGGGTAAGATTACAATAAAAAAATTAAAAAATGTACATGTATATGTTAAAAACTATTTCTATAACATAATACACTTACGGAGTGAAGAAATATTTTTATGCTTTCTTGCACAGAATAAATACGTTTTATATTATGTTTATAAAGAACAAAATAGAAATAAAATAACAGTTCAACTTAATTTTACAGACTTATATTGTGAAAACAACATTCGAACTCACATAAGTATTCATTATTACCATAATTTGTTTCTAAAAAAATTTGTGGAATGTATGCTTGGTTATATATTCATGCAGCTAAGACAATTAAAAAGATCCATGATTGCTATATTTTATTGCTTAATAAACATAACAATTTTGCATGTTCTATTTCAATGAAACATTAATAAAAGTTAAGAACGCATTTTTTACTTTTTTTTTAAAACAAAATATATATAAACATTCATGTTTATTTGAAAAAGAAATAATTGAAATATACAAAAAAAGTATATTTCAACATACTTTTATATAAATACAGAAAATTAACTTCACTTTTATAATTGTTATAGATGTGAAATTTTGTAATATTGTAGTTTGGAATTTACATTTTTTTTAAAAAACTATAGTGCTCAATAAGCTCTTTATGTTGTTAGGCTAACAAAATGTAATTTTTTTTTCTTTTTTTTAAGTGATTGATTACAAATGTTTATATTATATGTACATGGAAAAATATTAAACT
>NW_021629352.1:638-4577 GCF_002157705.1 Plasmodium gonderi | reverse complement strand
TCTAATATTATCAAAATGCATGGCAAGATTATAAGATCAGAATTTCTTAAAATGATGTTATTAATCATAACATGTTACATATTACTCCATTATACATTATCTTTTATGTAATGAAATTATAGAGTGCCATACAAGAGAATATAAAAATCATTATATATAAATACATTACGAACATTTTTCTTAAAGTAGCTCAGTTTTTTCATATATTTTTTTTTATAAACAAAATAAAACTAATAACTTTTTATCCATAATACCTAGATTTAACCTATAAATTTTAAGCGATGATTATAGTAATAATATCATTATCTTCATTAATATAATTACACATATTAATAGGTTATATTGTATTTATTTATTATTTCATACATAAAATAACTGTTCAAATATTATATTTATTCATCTTTCATTTATCTTTTCTACATTTAAAGAGATAGCAAATACTTTATCACTGGGCAATATATTAGTAAATTTAAAAAAAAATTCTAGAAATGAGAAAACCTATACTTTATAATAATTAAACTAATGAATGCAAATTCAGAATTTTTATTGTTGAATTTATGATAAATAATTATTTAACTGTTCCATCGTTGTAAAATATAGAACAATATTTTATTTGTACATTTTTGATTCATTTTCAGGTACATAAAAATATACATATAGACAACATTCATTTTCAAAATATAAAGGAAAATAATGGGGAAATAATTAAGAGATGTAGTGGAATAAATTTTTAAAAGAAATAGTGAAAATGTGTCCTTTGGCTAAAAGAAAATTATATTTTAGTTTAACATTATGCTTTATTATTCACAATATTTTATTTTTAATTAACAGCATTAAAAAATATCCCTCTCTATGTTTATTCAATTTTCTTATTATATACTGCGTTTATTTTTATATTTAGTACAATATAAGTATGATTATTAAAAATTATAAATATTGATTAAGAAATATTTTTAATACTTAAACAGTAATATAACTGAAACTAATTTATTATGTTATACTTTCTATTAAACAATATTTTATATATTATTTTATAGCAATAAAATATCTTTCTATATATGAGCTAATAGGATTTTTTTAATATAGATATATATAAGATAAATATCCCTTAGGAAATAGCGTTAAAGTTTTTTCATTATACTTAAAATACAAAAAAAATAATGTAAGTTACATATGTCAGATATATCATCTATTAAAATATATCTATAAATAAAAAATTTAACATCGCTAGATTATAATGAGAGTGTTAATACGAAATATAATTTTATCACTAAAAGAATAACAACAACAAAAAAAAATATATATATAAAATTAAAATAAACAGAAAAATTAAATGTGGAAAATGTACACATACAACGAATTCAAATAAGCAGTTTATATATATATTAATAATGATATATATAACTTTATTTCACGTGATAATACTAAGGGAAATGGAGACAATTAATCTGAATGTATTAAGGAATAATTTAGGAATAATTTAGGAATAATTAAAATAATTATAGTTTTAAATAAATCTTTCATTATTTAATATTTGAAAATGAATGTATTAATTGAATTATATTATGAAAGAGAATGTAACACATAGTAAACTATTATAAGGATTAAAGTGAATCTACTATAAAAAATTTCAATTTTACATATATTCTACAACATTAACATATGCTTTAAGCATATATTATATGTACAATGTATTCTTTTATGTCTTAGTATCATGTTATCCATGAAAACTGCAGCATAATAAATTATACTGCGCAAAATATATATATATATCAAATTAGCTTTTAAAATTATTTTACTATATTATAAGAATTGTTTTACTTCTATATTAAGTTATTAGAGAAAGTATACTGAATTCCATTGCATTACAACCTTATATATTTTTTTTTAAGACAAGATTTTTTCCAACCTTATAATTTTCCATAAAATTACTCAGAATAATATAGTAAATTATACTTTTTATCTCTCGAAATATTGCTTGATAATTCTGATTGATACACTATATTACATTCATTATATATGTCTTCTCTCTGTTTTCTTTTTCTTATTATTCTATTCATTAAATATGATTCAAAAATAGACTAATTCACAATAAAAATATTTATGCATTAAGAATGTAATTTTATTTTTATAAAAAACGTATTTTGTTATTATTATCAGTGTTAATTATATTATGGTATAAATATATATAATGTATATTATAACTAACTTTATACAAAATAACTATGAAAATGGATATTGCTATTATTACAACAAATGTAGTTAAGATAAGAGTGATTATGTTAAATGGTTGGAAAGAAGGTAAAAAATGCAGTGTACCGTTCATACATGTTATTTTTTTCATTTGAGTATTATATCGATCTCTAATATTTTCTAGTACACTACAAAAATCTATGTTATTTTTATGTTTACATTCATCCTTCTGCTTCATATATAATTTAGAACATTCCTTGGCATATTTACATTTATCATCTTGGAGGTTTAAATGTCCCTCTATATTTTTAAGGTTTGTATTCATGTCATATATATCCTTAAGTTCTTTGAGTTTTTTATTGTAATTTTTGTTTGCTTAAAATCACTAAAATGTTGATCCCCTATTTTATGGTACCCCTCTAGGAAGGCTTCATATAGTTCGTGGTTTTGGATATCACTTCCAGCATCATTTAGCAGATCATGATATATCCAATAATACATGTATATGCAAGAAGCATTTTTTATTCATCCATTCCTATGTGATATACCTTAAATATGAGTTAAATAGCAAGATGCTACGCGACAATATTTGTCAAATGTAGATTTAATATCCTTTATTACTGAAGATACTTGTTTGCAGTATAAATCTTCCTCATTTATATATTCCTGTTCACAGTTTTTCATAGCTTCCTGGAATTCTGGAAATAGGTCTACAAATACATACTAAAAAATAAAAATATTTATATGATAATTATATTCTTATCCACAATCATTTATGATATTTGTTATATATGTAATTTAAAGATATTAAAAATTTGTAATTTATTTTGTAAAATTTCTAAAGTACAATATATCCCCTCAACTTAGATAACATTATACTTATTTACAGATTGATGACATAAAATAAAAGAATGTTTTAACATAAAAATTCATATATAAAAGAGCAAAGATATAAATTTTGAATAATAATTAGACTTTATTTTTTTAAAACTATATAATTTATGTAAATATATCATGCATAACATCATTAGATTACATATAGTGCTAAAGATAGCAGTAATTGTTATTTATATAAAAAAGAATATATGGATTAACGAAATATTAATATAAAGTCTCATTCACATATAAAAATTATGTAATTTTATGAATGCACTATATAGTAAAAAAACTTATATAATGCGAACATATTCAATTAATATAAATAAGAAAATAATTCATAACTTTTTCTGCTTCATCGTACTTTACATAATAATGCATATTATATAATTTAATAAAAAATTATAAACTTAAATAAGGAGATATATCGTTAATGGCTTATAGCGTAGTGTTAAGCACATCATAACTCAGGTCTCTGAGGTTACTACTTCTGCATAATTTTAGTGTTTCAGTTTTTGTTACAGTTGCAAATGCTTAATGTATACGGCTATATATATTATTATTTAAAACATCAATATTTATATATTTTTTCTTGTGTCTAATAAAAATATTCAGTTAATTATGTATAGATCTATTATATTATTTTGAAAATATACCATGATATTATATAATAGGAAATCATATATTTTTTTTTATTTCTTATACTTAAATATTTCTTTTATAAAGTATTAAATAATATTAAGATATATAATTTTTGTTTAATTCCATAGAGAATGTAAGTTATAAAATATGTTTTAAATATTCTTGTATTAAATATAGATATTAATATTCTTAAAATTTACAATAAATATAAAAAATTAATAATTTTTA
>NW_021629352.1:0-399 GCF_002157705.1 Plasmodium gonderi | reverse complement strand
ACAAATATTTATTAAATATACCTTAACCAAAGATGGTGAACTATGTATATATTGACCTTTTTGTAATTTCCATCATTGTATTATTTTATAAGGAAATGGTTATTACAATAGCAAATTTATTTTTGATATAATTATATATTATTTTCATTATTTAAAAGCATAAACGTATATATACATGGTTACAAAAAGGAAATTTATGTTATATAATATATATTTATGATTAAATTTAAAAAAAAAATTAGTGAAGAATTATTATTTCTTCAGGTGAAAAATATTCACGTGGTACAAATTAACTAATAACAATAAATGCATAATATAAAATTTTATGAATAAATATCTTTTGCTGATATAACCATGACGCATTTACTTATATTGTAATGAATATATATATAAGCGTGA
>NW_021629351.1:0-2100 GCF_002157705.1 Plasmodium gonderi | reverse complement strand
TGTAGAGTATATGTAAAATAGCAAATTTTTATAGTAGATTCACTTTAATCCTTATAATATGTTACTATGTGTTACATTCTCTTTCATAATATAGTTCCATTAATATATGAATTTTCAAATATTAAATAATGAAAGATTTATTTAAAACTATAATTATTTTAATTATTCCTAAATCATTGCTTATTACATTCAGATTAATTGTCTCATTTCCCTTATTATCACGTGAAATAAAGTTATATATATCATTATTATTATATATATAAACTGTTTATTTGATTTCGTTGTATATGCATATTTTTCACATTTAATTTTTCTGTTTATTTTAATTTTATATATATATTTTTTTTTGTTGTTGTTATTCTTTTATGATAAGTTTATATTTCGAATTAATACTCTCATTATAATGTAGTGATGTTAATTTCTTTATTTATAGTTATATTTTAATAGATAATACTTCTGACTTATGTAACTTACATAATTTTTTTTGTATTTTAAGTTTAATGAAAAAACATTAACACTATTTCCTAAGGGATATTTATCTTTTATATATATATATATTAAAAACATTCTATTATCTTTAATATAGAAATATATTTTATTCATATAATATAATATATAAAATATTATTTAATAGAAAATATAACATAATAAATTAGTTTAAGTTATATTACTGTTAATGTATTAAAAATATTTCTTAATGAATATTTATAATTTTTAATAATCATTCTTACATTGTACTAAATGTAGAAATAAATGCAGTATATAAAAAGAAAAAATTGAATATGTATAGAGATGATTATTATTTAATGTTCTTAATTAAAAATCGTATATTGTGCATAATAATGCATGAAATTAAAATGAATTATATTTTTTGTTTAGACAAATGACACATTTACACTATTTCTTTTAAAAATTATTCCACCATATCTCTAAATTATTTTCCCATAATTTTCCTTTATCATTTCAAAAAGAATATTTTATATATGTAAATTTTTAAGTAATAGAAAATGAATCAAAAAAGAACATATAATATTTTGTTCTATATGCTATAACGATGGAACAGTTAAAAAATTATTTACCATAAATTCAACAATAAAAATTTGTGCATTTATGTTCATTAGTTTAATTATTATAAAGTATACATTTTCTCATTTATAAACATTTTTTTTTATTTTACTCATATTTTGCTTAATGATAAAGTATTTCCTGTCTATTTAAAAGTACAAATGATAAATGAAAGAAAAATAAATATAATATTTGAACATTTATTTTATTTATGAAATAAATAATTAAATATATTATCACCTGTTAATATGTGTAATTATATTAATGAAGAGAATGCTCTTATTAATATAATCATCGTATAAAATTTACAGGTTAAATCTAGTCATTACAGTTCATAATGTATTAGTTTCATTATGTTTATATAAAAAAATCTAATAAAAGTGATGAGCATCTCTATGAAAAATGTTCATTATGAATTTATAAATAATCAATTTTATATGCTATTGTATGTCACACTATAGTTGCTTTACTTACATGATAATGTACAATAGAGTAACATGTATTATATTTGTATTAATGACATTAGTTTAAGAAATCCTATATTATATTCTTACCATACATTTAGATATTATTAGATATTTTATGATTTTAAAATAATTTTTTTTATACATATGTATAGACGTAATTTTTATGCACATTAAAAATGTACATATAATTATTACTAAGACTATTAAATTAAATAGAGCGTAATTACCTTAATTAATTGTACAAGTATTTATGATGTAATTGGTTTTCATATTTAATTTAATAATTTTATAAAGACTTATATTATAAATTTCTTTCATGCTTATGGATAACCAAAATTATGCATTATCTGGACTTTTTATATATATTTAATTATGAAAATAACGAGAATTCATATTTCTCATTATAATGAGAGAGATTATTCCACGTTCTATTGAGCCTATAAATTTTTATGAGCATTATTACATGTATATATAGAAGTAATTTTTATAGCACAGTTTGAACATAAGTTATGAAAATTATTTATTATATTAATATTTTCTCAACTATATTATCTTATGTAATTATACA
>NW_021629350.1:3696-5620 GCF_002157705.1 Plasmodium gonderi | reverse complement strand
TTATTCTGAGTAATTATATGGATACTTTTATATTTTGAAAAAAGTGTTTTGTTTAAAAAAAAATATATAATTCCGCAAGATAAATAAAATTAATGCACGTTCCCTAATAACAACATATATAAGTGAATTCATTTCTATAATATAATCAAACATAATTAAATATCTATTTGATAAACTATTAAGTTATTTTTACAAAATAAGTTCATAAGATTAAAATAATTTTAAAAAAAAATGTAAATAATATATAAAAAAACTATTAATGTACATGTGTTTTGTTCGGTGTAATTTTATATAGTGATATTTTCATTGATAACTTGATACTAAAACATAGAATCATATATTATATATATAATATAAGTATAATACATATGATAACATAGTAAAGAATATGTAGAATGACATATATTTATAATAATTTCACTTTAATTCCTATAATACTTTTCTATAACAGTTATACTGTTTCTTAATATAATTTCATTGAAAATAATATTTTTAAATGCCAAATACACAATAATGTATTACGAATTATAATTACCTTTATTATTCGTAAATTATACATTAATACATATCATAATAAACGTCAACTTGTTTTTAACATTTTCTATGTGAATTTTAGTTACATATATATTAATATATAAATAGACACTAATTATTGCATGTCTTTTTATCTTTTTCCCATTTCAATTATCAGATTAGCATAATTATATATATTTTTTTGTATTTGTTATTCTTTTAATGATAAAATTATGTTTTGAAAGAATATTCTCATTATAATATAGCAGTGTTAAATTTTTTATTTATAGATATATTTTAATTGATAATACGTCTGATATATGTATCATACATTAATTCCCTTGTATTGTAAGTATAAGGAAAAAACCTTAACACTATTTCGTAAGGGATATTTATCTTTTATATATAACTATACTAAAAACATCCTATTATTTTTAATATAGAATGATATTCTATTGCCATAATATAATATATAAAATATTATTTAATAGAATGTATAATATATTAAATTAGTTTCCGATATATTACTGTTAATGTATTAAAAATATTTCTTAATGAATACCAATAATTTTTAATAATCATTCTTATATTGCACTAAATATAAAAATAAATACAGTATATATGAGGAAAAATTTGAATAAATATAGAAAAGTTTATTATTTAATGTTGTTAATTAAAAATCATATATTGTGCACAATAAAGCATGAAATTAATATATATTATTATCTTCATTTAGCCAAATGGAATATTTAGACTATATCATATTAAAATTTGTTCCACTATACCTCTAAATTATTTTTCTATATAATTTTCCTTTTATATTTGAAAATGAATATTGTATATATGTATATTTTTATGTGCTTGAAAATGAATCAAAAAGGGAAAAGTAAAAATTGTTCCATATCCTAAAGCAATGCAAAAATTAAATAATAATTTATCATAAATTCAGCAATATATAATTCTTCTTTTGTATTCTTTAGTTTAATTATTATAAAGTATAAGTTTTTACATTTATAGTCTTTTATTTTAATTTTATACATATTTTGTCTAATGAGCAAGTATTTTTGTCTCTTTTAAAGTACAAAAATTAAATGAAAATCAAATAAATGTATCATTTGAACAATTATATTATTTATGAAATATATAATAAAACATATTATCATCTGTTAATAAGTATAATTATATTAATGAAGAGAATGATATTATTATTATAATCATCGCATAAAATTTATAGGTTAAATCTAGGCATTAATGTTTAAAACATATTAGTTTCATTATATTTATATAAAAATATCTATGAATAATGCTGGAATATATTAAGAATAATGTTTACAATGAATTTATAAATAAACAATTTTATGTGATATTGTATGGCACTCTACATTTTTTTACTTACATGATAATGTACAAT
>NW_021629350.1:0-3499 GCF_002157705.1 Plasmodium gonderi | reverse complement strand
TATTTATAATGTAAATTTTTTTTCATATTTGATTTAATAATATTATAAAGACTTATATTATAAATTGCATTTATGTTTATATATAGTCGAAAATGTGTATTAACTATAATTTTTATATATATTTAATTATGAAAATAACACAAATGTATATTTTTCATTATAATGAAGGAGTTTATTCCATATTTTATTGAAGCTATACATTTATATGCGCATTATTACTTATATATATATATAGAAATAATTCTTATAACATACTTAGAATATAAGTTATGAAAATTATTTATTATATTAATATTTGATCTTTGCTCAACTATATTATCTTATGTAAGTATACATTAATCAGGTAATCTCTGCAAATTAAACAAGATTGTATATATTTAATCTTTTCTCACAACTATTTTGTGGGGTACTATTATCTACAGTAAACTAAGAAAATTAGCTATTTCTTATTATATAAGAAAAATTAAATTTTTGATCCTTTACAAATTGATATTTCTTATTTTCCAAATAGAATATTATTTGTTTAATTAGATCACACAATGAGTGGACAAATTAGAAGAGTAAAAGTAATAATAATCAAAAACAAATGTAGTTTCCTAATATATTACACTTTTAAGATACACAACATATAGGAATTAAGTTAATGCATATAGAGCATATTTTCTATAATTATTACATTATTTATTATAACGTAAAATATAATATATTATGAATGAGAAATAATTCTCAATTTTTATAATAATTTCATAATTAATAGTTATATTTTTATTAATTTGACTAACAAAGTATTTAATGTATTTTTTAAAATACATTAAAGAATAATTTTTTTCTTAAGCAAAGTATTTTTATTTAACTTTAATGCATGCCACAAAAAGTTATTAGAACTTATTTATATGATATATAAAATAGATGTACAATTAACATTCATTGATTAGTATTGAATTGGTATTCAAAAAAGTAAAGTTTTATATATATAAAAATTAATATATTTTATATTCCAACAAGTATATTAGAACATATATATTCTTTTTTACTTATGTAATGGAACATACACTGTAAAAATATATTATTTAAAATACACATAGCTTATTATTAATACTTAGAAAACATTATTTTAATTGTATTAACAATCCATTCTTATGAATATATGGATATATATTTCAAAATATGTATATACATTTTGTGGAAAATATGTTCCTCAATGAAATGTAGACGTAAATTCATATTTTTTTTTTATAATATGACAATAATACTTATTTCATATACCGCTTTAGATTCATAATATATTTATATGATAAGTTAATAAAAGTGCTTAATAAATAAAAAATATAGTAATAATAATTTATATAACAGATACTATAGTACTCAAAATTACATATATATATAATGCTATAAACAGAGTCAAAATAAAGTAATACTTGTCACACAATAAATCTAGAAATAATGTGTTTTAAAGTATACCATAAAATAATATACAATCAGAATGATAACATATTAAATAACATTATGACAAAAATAAATACTAAAATAATATAAATTACATGCATTGAAACATTTTATTTAATACAAATAGATAAATAAAACATATTAATATTATTATATAAATATTTATGGTATAAGTATAAAATATAATTATAACGAATATCAAAATATAAAAACAATACAAAGAAACTGTAAGAATACTGCATGAATGATACACGAATTTTTCAAAAAAATAATTAAAGTCTAAGAAGAACGGTAAAAACTAAACACTACACCTAAATATTGGTAAAGATATAAGTGATATTAATAATGCAAAAAGTATGATTTTAATTTATATAACTTATAGAAAAAAAATATATATACATGACAACAAATGTAATTAATACATCAGTAACTTCCAATGAATATAGTATATAAATCTATTCTGTTATAAAATCTATATTTTTAGACATAATCTCTAAATGTTCTACTAATCATTTAATAGATATGACATAATATATGGCAAAAATAAGAAATATGATTATATTCATTTAGTATAGCATGAATAATTACAATTTGCTTTATGTATTTTTCAATATTTCATAAATTATATTATATGCATATTAATTACATCCTCATAAAGAATGTTAATTAAAATTATTTTGTAAGCATGTTTTTATATTTATATTATATATATTTATTCAAAAATATTATGTTTTTTAATTAGATGTAATTTAAAAAAAAACTTATTATCATGGTTTTTTATCCATTATTAGTTTAATTTTTGAAGAAGCAAACACCTAGTCATAAAGAATAAACAATAAATATTAAATTAAAAAAATAAAGTATTTATATTTCAGCATTCTATGGAATTTTTTAAAATATATATTATATGGTTAATCTGTTATTTTAAAATATATGTTTATGCTTATATTAAGAATTTCTTTATTTACACATTACATATTCACTCAATGTTAGGTTACATATAAATACATAGGGACATTTATTAATTTAAATTTCTCATATTTCTTGTATTATAAAATGTAAATATGGCTGAAACAAAAGCTGAGATAAGTATACATCAAAATTTACACATATTATAACATATATATATATTAATGAATAACCTGAAATTAATGATTTACGATAAAAAACACATAATATTAATGCATAACTAAATTTTCATATTTTTATTTTTTTCATTTTAACTTTAAAGACTTTTAATATAACTCACTTACCTTCAGCTATATTTTATGATATGATGAATACGGATTCTATGAAATTGCACGTTTTATATTTCAATTATTTTGGTGATTTTAAAAATTAATTTGGTAATTTAAGAAAAAATAAAACTCTTTTTTCAAAATATATATTTTATTTAAAAAAACAAAAACAAATATTTTATAAATCTAATGACTTTAGTAAATATTGCAAAATGTTGAGCTATTTGGTATTTGAAGAATTATTAAAAACTCTTAATGTTCATAAAAGTATATATATTCGAGTATTTGCTGAAATTCAACGTATGTGGATTCTGCAACTCATGGTGCTCGTACAACTTATGAATGCAAAACTTATAATCCTATTTTTAGTTGTTACGATAAATGGGAAAATGCTAAAAAGCTTTATGATTATTACATAGATTTTGATAATCTTAATAATATGGCTGAAAAGTATAATGAAAACAATGAAGAATTATGCACATATCTCAAGGGTATAAATAATACATATGATCATTTTAAAAATGAATTTCCTCTTAATAAAGAGAATATATGCCCTGTTACTAGGATTTCATATGAAGATTACGATTCAAAAAAATTGCTTCATAAAGCTTTATGTCCTCCATATAATCAGGAAACTCCTAATGAATTAAGTTTGCCTGATATAAAAGTATTGGAGGAACCTATAGAAGAAAATGTTCCTGATACAGCAATTATCCAAAATGGTTCTTCTCAGTATCATGAATCATCAAGTGTTGAATCGAATCCTTTAAGTACATTTGGCAGTTCCCCTTTAGGATTAGTTCTAACATCTATGT
>NW_021629349.1:3815-4906 GCF_002157705.1 Plasmodium gonderi | reverse complement strand
ATATAAATTGCATGCTTGGAATTAATTTAAAGAAATAATAATTTTATGTTGGCGTTCTATTTTTTTTTTCAATTAACATTAATAGAATTTTTCAAAAATTGGTTAAAATAGAAAAATGCGATGTAAAATAGACGTTTAAAAAAAAATTAATTCAGCATTTATATCCATATTTTAAAAAAATATAAAAACCAAATAATTATAATCCAAAAAATAATATATTATTTTATTTATAATATTTTCATTATTATACATATTTATGCACATTATTTTATTCATATTATGCAAATAAAAGTATATTCATTTTGAATTATACAAGTAAATTCACGTTTTTAATTAGAGAAATAATTATTACATTATTCATATTTATTAAGTTTTAGTTTTAGATGTTTTATAATAAGTAACAATTCATTGTATAATAATAAATGACATATTTTTTAATTACATAAAATAATTTTAATATATATCTATATTAAAAATTTTACAAAATAATAATTGTATTAACAAATTTCTAAAATATTTTTTAAAAATTATTATAAATATATATATAGAAGCCAATATGTTATAGTCCTATTGATTTTTATCAGAATAATTATCTTGGATAATACATTAAATATAACATTGTTGACCATTTAATATATTATTAATTTTATTCTATATGGCAGAAAAATATACAAGTTATTCCATTTTCTCAAAAGTTTTTACTCCATGTCTTTTAGTACTTGTGTGCACTAAATTCGGATAAAAAATTATACATGACATTTAAGAATTCATTTATACTTACATAAATGTGCCACTATGATGACTTCTTATTCTTTTCCATATATTTTCTTTTTGTATAGAAAATCCTAAAATAATATATATATTTATATGTATATATAAATGTGTGTGTTTTACAATATATCTATTATTTTAATTTCTAGTCATGTGTGTTTGGTGAATCATGGGAAAATTCAGTGAAGCAGGCTAACGGTTTAAATTTCATAAGAATTAGCAGATTACTTATAGGTGAAACTTCAATAGAAAAAGCACGAGGAGGAGAATTCGCATACTTAAAAGATAGGATAAATGATTTATTGAATGAAGATGATGAT
>NW_021629349.1:0-3295 GCF_002157705.1 Plasmodium gonderi | reverse complement strand
AAAAACATATTATGAGAAATTTTAGAATGTACTTACCAACAACTGTAATAATTGCAATATTAATGATAATGATGACATTTAAGGTCTTTTCTAATGAATATATAATTGTATTTTTATCTCTAGCCTTATTTGTAATGGCTATATATTATGCATACAATTTACTAAAATTAATAGAATGAATGAATTATACAAAAATTTCAGCAAAAAAGTAAATTTCACTAAACAAGTAAAATTCTAATCATATTATTTTAAGAGATGAATTAACGTTAATGTTGTTTAATAAATTTAAGGAAACATTTTAATGTTCTTAATGTTAGGATTATATTTAAAGAAGAAGAAAAAAAAAAAATATATTTTTAATTAAACTTAAACAATTGTATATCAATTTTATAATTAATTTTGCATCCTTATTTTCTCAATAATATTAGAAAATATTATTAACATACATCTTTATATATTTTTTTATTATATATAATGATGATTTTATGTATTTTTTAACTATTTATTGATTAATAAATTATTATATATAGCCGCATTACACAGTAGTATTCCTATGAGTGATAAGGATTATTTTTTAATATATAATACATAATTTCTTTTTTATCTTTACGTATATTGTTTGTGTGATAACGTGCATTTTTGTCATTTTATTTTTATTAGTATGTCTACATTCGATATTGTCTATCCCTCTTTTTTTTATTTATTTTTACTCATATAAAAACTTGGTCATATTGTATATCTGATGATTATTAAAAAAATAAATAGCTTTAAGAGTAATTATATGAAATTTTTTTTCTCCCATTTTTATTATCCACAATATAACATAAGTTACACTCAGAATATTTGAGAAGCTAATATATGCGATGTCCTTTATCATATATAGATCTCATCATAATTAATGTATAATAAAGGTCCATGATAGAAACACGTATATTTATTTTTTCATTATGTGTTCTTAAGGAATTTTTTTATTATCTTTTATTAATTCAATCATTTAGGTTATAAGATAAAATATCAATACTACAGAATTAGCACTATTTCAAAAAAGGTATATCACCCTTTTTTATGCCACATTCAAAAAATGAGATAATACATTATGTTGTAGCATGAAACACAATTTATCCCGAGAGCATTACTCTATATTATTGCTTTTATGAATTACAGTTAATGCATAATTAAAATATAAATATTTTTTTTTTAACTTAATATAATATACATTTTATATAATATACATATACACACGCGTTTTTTGAAAAGTATTTGGTCAAAACGAAATGTGAATTTTTTATTATTTTTCACAGTTGTCTATTATTACTAATAATTTGAAATATTAAAGAATATCGAAAGCACAATAAACTCACACTTCATATATTTCATTATATTCCATATTATTTCAGTGTCTTGTGCTTCTTAAAAGATCAATATTTTTCTTGATAAGATGTATGTTCTAAGAAAATCCATTTGTATTATTTTTATTTTATGCTGAATTGTTATTTTGGGGTTCTAAAATTATTGTCAAGAAAATATACGGAAATTTCACCGAAATATCAGTATAATATTCTGTAAAATATGTTAATGGTGTTTAATTCCGTTAATTAGTTTTAATATATATTTTTTAATTTTTGTATTATATTTCTTCTCTTTTCTTTTTTGTAATTAGCATTTTACCAAAAATAATATATATATACTTTTTCTTCTTAGATGAACAGTATGTATCATAACATGTTCAATTTTAAGAGCTACATATGGTGTATATCTTATATTATTACTTTTTTTATTGCTTTTCTTGTTAGCAATATTTTTAAAAGATTATTTTTTTTTTTATAGCTAAAGTATGTCTTAACAAAAATAAAAGTTATATTATCCCAGAAAATGACACTTTTTTATATTTAATACCTATTCATTTATATGTTAAGTCATATTATTCTTTTAAGCTATTCTATTCTTTTTTTTTCATTTATTTTTATATTTTAAAAATTATATTTTAAATATAAAATAAACACCCATCTGTGGTATCTCTATTAATACAAACTATAAATTTATTTGTTACACATAAAGATTTATACATAATTTGGTATAAGTGTAACATTATGTTAAATGTTTTCTTAATTTTAATTGTGGTATGAGTGTAAAAAAAGATAAATACTTATTATTAATATTACCTTGCATAATATTGTGTTAAACTGATTTAATTATTATGTTGTGTTGTAACGAATATAACTTGGAAATAAAAATGAAATAAAATAAATAAACATCTTCGTATAGTATATTCTCTCCAAAAGCTATGTAATATGTTTTTTGTTATGATATATTATGTACATAATATTAATACCTGTATAAGCAATCTTCATTTTATATTCTCCTTTTTTTTTCTTCCAGATAATTGTATATTGCAAAAATTATAAATATAATCTGATAATCTTTAAATTTAGAAATGAAACAAAAGTTTGTGTTTCAGATTTATCTAATACTCCATACAAATAATTCATTTAACAGAATCATATTATTTTTTTTATCATAACCAAATGAATAATGTATCATTCTTGAGTATACTATATTTTGGTAATTTCTTGATTATATACCCATGTTAAATTGATATCATCACTACATTTGTTCAATCATTTTTCTCTATATAAAAAATATGAGTTTTTTTTTGATTATCCTAAAGCAGGATTACCCATTCTTAATAAATGAATCATCTAGAGATTTTACTTTGCAAATATTTTTATAGTGTGCATAGAGGAATATAGTAAAAGTTGACAGTTAATATAGGTGCCATAATATATTTAATACACTATCTTATAGTAATGCATATATATACGACATTTTGGCAACTTTTATCAAAATTTTCAGCAGCACATTTATACATCATTTCTACTTTTATATTAGTCATCTTTGAATTAATTCAGGAATATTTTTTCACACTGGAAGAATAGCTACATTCACTAATAGCAAAAATTGTTCACTTTTCGTAAATACAAATAATTCATTTTTATATTAATCTTATGTTACTAATGTAAAGGTAAAAAAGAGAAAATAAAAAACATATGTTTGTAGTTAAGTTATAAAAAAAATCCATACCGTTTATTTAATTACTGCCATTTTAGCATTTACGGTATATCGTGGAATTTTTTGTATATCACTAAGTTTTTATAATATTACATTAACATTTCATGTAGTAAATTTTTATCTTTTTAAAGCAGAATATGCTGTATATTTCTCTATTATTAAATCCCAAATGAAATGGATAACTTTATTTTTCATTATGAATTGTTTGCATCGATTAAGCGCTCAT
>NW_021629348.1:0-44480 GCF_002157705.1 Plasmodium gonderi | reverse complement strand
TTTTTTTTGTTAATTTTTTTTCTAAATATAGTTTCAGCACTAATTTTAACATATATTTAAAAAATATATTATTCCAAAATACAGTGGAGCATAATATTCTATACATGAATATTATATTGACGCAAATAAAAACATTTATTTTAGAATTTTTTTGATAATTAGAATTTTTATTTCTTGGAATTATATATTTTAATTTTAAATTTGCAAAATGTGTTAAATGTAATTTTATGTTTTATTTATAACGCGTAAAGTAGCTGAAAACATTTACGCAAATATAACGGTGTAATATCGTTTATTATATATATTTTTTAATGTTGAAGCATACTTAAGCAAGCATTTATTATACATTGTAGTAATATATAACAAATGTATTATGTTGTCACACTTATCATTGTATTTTTAAATAATTAATATCTGTTTTTTTTTTAGTATTCTACTTACAACACAAAGATATGGTATATACAAAGAACAAATTCCTCATCAATGTGTAAAAATTGTTTGTTAATAAGTATTATAATTTCTCTTTATGGATAGCATTATAAGTATCATATATTTATACTTTTCTTGAATTATAAGTGTTTCTTATTTATAATGGTTAATAAAACATTTTGTGATAAAAATTTTAAAAATTAAATATGAATATTTGTATATATATTAATATTACCTAAGATAGTTTGTACTCCTTTTATATATATGCTTTAATAAATAGGATTAAATTGTTTTCTTATTATATTAAATATTATGCTCTTTGTTTAAATAACATGTCTGGATAAATTAATCTATTTTTTCGAAAACATATTAATGATATAGTTTTGTTTATATATGTATTTTTGAAAAAAATAAAATACATTTATAATTCATTGAAAGTTATGCACATTCTAAAAATAACTCAAATGATACCATGTGTTGGGTAGTATATATAGATTCATGATTATCATATAATGTAGTTATAAAAAGTTCATATGCACAGAAAGTCTCACTAAAATCGTGTAAACAGATATAGAAGCGCTAATAATCATTAGAACACATTTTAATAAATTATATATTAAAAAAGAATCTCCATTATATAGCTAATGCAACAGTTTTTATGTTGTATTATACTATGTATTTCAAACAAATCGTTTTAATTCTTATACATATTACTGTGAATAGCAATATGATGATTATTACTGAAATTAAGTACATTCCATAAATAATTTATTGAAATAGAGTTTAAAACTGTTTAACGAAAATAAATAGTACGAATGATTATGCATTTATAATATAACTATCATTCATTTAACTTTTTCCATTATTCGAATGTCTAAGGAACACATAAACTATTTATTAACAGTTATACTAGAATAATAAAAATTAGGTGAAATTAAATAAACTATTGTAGAAAAAATGTATATGTGTTAATCAAGAAGCAAGAAAAAAAAGAAATGGCATCTCACATAAAGGAACCTTGATATATTAAAATTATTAATAACAATAATTTTCTTTAAATAATATATGTTATCGTCGCAAATTTTTGAAATATTGAGACATAAGTTCGATGAGATTAATACTGGAATGTTATATTTTAAATGTATTTCCTTCTGTATTTAAAGTGGCAAAAACAACGTACATAAATTCATCTACATGCAGCTATAAACAAAGATATTTATATGTTTCTTTTATATGTGAATTCTTATTTAGACAAATTTAATAATCAATTAAAATTCGATATAATTAAAATTATTTTTAGCTTTAATTATATATCGCAAGATATTTTATAGTACATCGTTCTACCCTAACACACTTATGTTGTAGACGTATATATAATATAGGAGAATAACGTGTTATTGTGTTTTAGGCATATTTCTTTATGAATGCAAAATGAGAAAAACTGCTTCGAATAACATTTTATAGAGTTCAAAGTTATTAAAATTATACTATAACCACATTATTTCTATATTAGATGCAAAAAATTCATTCAATACATATTATCTACTAATTAAAGTAAGCTATATCACTTCTTTTAAATATCCATTAATCTCCAAAAAAAAAAAAAAGTAATGGAATTGTTTCTTATGCTTTTAATTGTATCAAAAACATGAATACTAGTTTATTCTGTATTATATCAAATGCGATTTGCAACTCCATAAAATCACAGTATGTGTCAAAATTTCCTTTTCATATATAACGTACAAATATAAGACAATTTAATTTAGCTATCATTAAACATTTATTAAAAGCTAAACGTTTTTTATATTTAGAATATATTTTTTCAATATATGTATTGCGGTAACTACAAAATAGTTCATACGTTTTAGGTAAATTCCATATACCCATTATTATAGTATAAATTTTTCATAAATGTAATCAATAGAAGTGTATTAAAATACATTTTAATACAACAAATGTTGAAAATTCTCCATTATATTTATTAAATTTTGACATATATATAAGTAGAAACAAACAACAGAAAGGAATATTTTTTCCTTTATTTTCCATAGAAATATCTAAACAGAGAAATGTGCATGCACATTGCAATTGACGTTTGATCTATTATAAAAAATGCAATATATTTTTATATAAAATATAATTTATATATATATACCCTTACATGAGGGGAATTTTTAGTAACATTAAATAAAAAAATATATTTAAAGAAATTTATTTATATTTTCTTTTCTAGAAATCATTAAAAATAGTAAAATATAGGAAGTATAAAATTTACCTTTATTAATTGCTGCAAATTTAAGGAAATGAACAAATTAAATTGTAACTAAAAATGCATGCATTATAATATGCTAAAAAAAAAGTATATTTATAATGTAAAAACCTTATCTATTAAAAAATAATTTATGTAATATTATTATGCATGTGTCATATATAGTTTTATTTATGTAATCACTTAAATTATAAAGATGCACAAAAAATAGTTTCAGGAAAGATGTGTGCTTAATCACAAAAAGGAAATGCAAAATAAAAATTTAAATATTTAAAATTTATAAAGTAAACTTTTTGAAAAATAAGTACATAATATTTTGTCATTTAGATCAAATAATATTTAAACGTATGTTATATATTTCTGTACTTTTAATATTCAGACAAATACATAATAGTATTGTGCACAAAGGAATAGTAAAAGTATATTATTATATACCCTAATAATACGTTATAAAATTTCAAAAAGTTCACATTATGTTAAATTATATACAAATATATAGTGATATTACCTAACTGATGTATTATATAGAGAGATATTATATTTATATGATCAAAAGTGTTTACTTAATATTTTATGATAATAACTATTTAAGTCAAAATTAATTTTCCATAAAACCTAAAAGAAAACTATGAATTATTTATTTAAACTTCATTTTTATAAAATAATTTTACATTTATTCTATCTTAAATGTCTTTACGTTAGCTATTTCATACAAACTTTACTATCTAGTGTCTACTTGTTTTATATAATTTTATAAATACAAAAATATTGTCTCTTAAAACAGAAAACATTATATCCTTTTATTTTTTATAATTATAATTTTTCAGTTAAAACGATTTATTTTCATTAATATTAAATTAATAAAACATTTACATATATAATGTACCAATTGTTTTACATTATTGTGTTATTTTTCATTATTAATACAAACATGTATATTTTTTGATGATGAAAAGAAAGAAGTGAACGAATATGTAATGATATTTTCTGATCTATTGGAGAATTACTGTAAACAATATGAGTCCAAGCATAATAGTATTACTAATAATTGTTATAAAGCTGTTTTTTATATAAATAATCGAAAATCAAAATATCTCATTTACGATATAGACATGTATTCCTCTATAAATAATGATATTTTTAATAAGGAAAAAAAAAATTATATAAATAAACTTCACGAAGGATTCCTCAAGGCATATGAATCTATAGATGAGATTATATGCATTGGTTATGAAGAAAAAATTACCAATGATATATTGAAGAAACTCAATGACTTATATGATATAAACTGTAAGCTTAGTAATACAAATAGTAAATGTTCTAGTGAAAATATGTTTAACTGTGCCAATGAATACAGAAAAATATATATAAAGTATATGTTACATTTGAATCAATAATTACACTGATTTTTGTAATGTGTTAAAAAATATTAAAGAACAGTATATTGAGAGATTGAAATCTGAAGATTGAGAAGATCATATCACATGAATGAGGGAGCTATGATTCCTTCAGACGAATGTAACAAAAAAGTAATAAAAAATGTTCATGCAGGAATGTTTTCATAATTTTATAAAAAAATATAAATATAGACAGAACTAAAAAATTGGTGCAATATTTTAAGTGAAACATTATAGTATTTCTCAGCACATTATCATAGTTACATTAATATATATAAGGATATACAGTTTAAGGATACAATTTACATATTACACACTCATATGCAAAGAATTATTATAACTAATTAATAGAACAACTTGAAAATCTCTCATAGAGAAATATAGAAATAAGTTATTAAATAAAAAAGCATTTTAACTTTTCCAGTGCTTTTATTATTACAAAAATAATTATATGTAAAGGATATATATGATTTATGAAAAAATTTTTATAATACTATTTATAACATGCCATATATCAAAGTAAAAATAAATTTCATGAATATATTTATCTCATAGTATGGTAGGAGCTAACTGTGCAGTGTATTTACCACTGTATCAAAACTCAAACATTGTGCTTTTCTTAATAAATATAATTTTGGTTAAATAAGGAAATATTTACATAAAAAATTTAATAAAGTATTAGAATATACAAATAATATAGTTCATATAGTTCACAGAGTTTGGAAATATTGCATAACAAGAAATTCATTAAGAACACTATGAAGCTTTGAGTTTCTCGTATATTTTGAATTTTTTCATACAATAGTAGATAAAAAACAAATTCTTCATATATTATATACTTCTAATTCGATCCCGACTAATTTCTTTATAGTAGTTTATTTTATAACTACAATATATATATATCATATGGCATTGCATAATTTATGTTATCAAATTAATAATAAAATGTTTTAAGTATATATACATCTTACAACATAGATTCTGTAAATATAGATATTACTTTTGGAATTGTTATTACATAAGCATACAGGAATAGAACAATAAAAATAATATCCTTAATAATAATTTAACTGAAATCTATTAATAAACAGCATCGAATAGATAAAAAAGGCATTCCAATATATCAATGTAATTTAGAACACCTATAACTAGTGTATCAACAAATAATTTTATTAAGGAATGTTAGATTCATGAATAATTCTTGTATATATAAGAAAATGAAATATTACAAGAGGAGATAGTATGATTATAATTTGTTTTTAAAAAAATAATATAGTTCTATTATTTTAGAAGAACATATGTGAAAATATTCATTTAAAAGAAAAGTATCTAAAGTTCAGGCATCATCAAAAGCTTTGAATCAAATGTTATATTAAAATTTTGCTAAAAAAATATACACCATTAAATGTATAAACATTATGCATTTTTATATATATAATACAAAATAAAAAGATATAATAACATATGGAATAAATAATTTGATTATTTTAAATATGGAAATTATCATGTAATAGTGGTCATTTAATACTGATTCCTTCCTCTATACAATTATTCAATGAAAAATTATATATGACAGTAGCAATTTTCGAAATACAATGAATAATAAAATTCATAACAGAAAATTGGTAACTTAGATGTAAAAAATTTATCTTATTTATAAAATTGATATAATTAAAAAAAATGCTTTTCTTCTAAGCATGAGTTATTTATATGTTACCCTCATTATGTGTATAAATTTAACTATATTAATTATAATTAATAATATCTCTGTTTGCATGTTATATATGCATTTATGAAATTTATATATTCTGTAAATGTCAGTTTATGCTTATTAAATTTTGTTAACTCTCTACAATTAATAAAATATATTTGTTTTTACGTAGCCGGTGTAAATAATATTATATGTATTTTTTTTTAAGTTTTATTCAAAATAGATATATTTATTTAAACAATGCTATTTATATTATTCATTGATTCCAAAAAAATTAAAAAATTTTGTAAATAATAACAATTAGTTATATATTAAATTAGGTATAAAGCAAAAAATTTATTATGTTAATATAATATATTAAACAATTCATGGAAAAGGATTAAATTATTTTTTTTTTATACTCATTAATATAATTGTATGTATGTCATTGTGTATTGTGTTTAAAAAAATGTGGATTAACTTTTTAATAGTAATATAAGTAGAAATTTTTTTAGTAAAAAAATTTAAATATTTATTAAAATTTATGTATTCTATTGTTTACATTCCATAAAAATGTAGAGACCAAATGTATGTTAATAATTAAGAGAATAAGATATATTTATCTATAATTAAATTAACACTAAATATATTATACGTTTAACATAATATATATGGAAATTATGCTATAGGGTTAATTTATTATATATAAAACTATTGTCATAATATAAAATGTTTACATATATAACGATGTTCATAAAAAATTATTACAATTTTTTGTTTATCATTTGTTATTTAAATTACATATACATATATAAAAACAAATTTCATAATTATTATGAATATTCATTATACATGAGCTAATTTGATAAAATATAAAATGGTTTTGTACATTTAATGGGAAACAATATCACTTTATGTGGAAAAAACATATGAAATATTTTTATAAATTTTCGAAATTTATAGGCATGCATCACATAATATACATATGCATATTAATACGTAAATCTTATTATATTTCTTGTAAGATTTACAATTTATGCCTGAACAATTAATATAAATAAGGAAGAGATACATATTTATTTAATAACCTTAATGTTTTTTTTACTCAAGATTCATTTTAAAATATACATATATATGTACCATAAGAAAATAAGCATTATCCATGCACAGTAAAAATAAAGTGTAATATAGAATGATACGTTTTTAAGGAATATTAATTTAATAGAGATAAGATATGATTATATTGTTTAAATAAATATATTACGACAGTAATTTTATTCCTTGTAGAACACTATAGGGGGAAATATAAACCATTAATTTATTGCACAATTAAAGTAGGAAGCATAAAAGTATAATTATAATACATTTATATTTTTATAAATATTAACTCATAGCAATATATGCAATTTAATATATATTAAAATTACATGTTTCGGTTAGTAATAAGAAATTAATTTAAAATTTAAGGAAAATTAGAAATTTATGCAAATGATAATTCTACATTATTTTGAACATATATTCAATGGTTAAAAAGCTTAAAGAAATATATATAATATTTTATAGCACATTAATTATTATATCAATATATATTTCATTTACATTTATATATGAAATAATTTATTTGTTACATTTTATTTATATACATGACAATATTAAAAGTCTTTTCTATAACAATCATATATATCCCTAAAGTTATAAATTCATTTTTTAACTTGTGAATATAATTAAAAAAACATTACATAAACCTTAATGCATAAAACTGGAATGGTTTTATGCATACAAAAAATTATATTATATCTTATATTAATAAAATTATAATAGTGAATATATATAACATATATATGATATTATTATGTTATATTTCATAAATATAATTTTTTTGTGTGTTTACCGTACATGCATATCAGAATGGATGATTCAGTGGATGACAATGAAAATGTACGCTTCTATTTGATTTTAAAAATATAATATATACAACTTTATTTAAATATATCGATATATTTGTAATACATATGTATGATTTATACTTCAAAATATTAATTTAATATTATCATATTTATAACGACTTTTATTTTTAGTTCGTTTTCAGTGGGATATTTCCGGTATGTTTAGAGGACATTAAAATGGTCATAAGAAATATTGATTATTCTCCTCTATATTATACATATCAAAATAATTGCAATCATTATGGAATCAAATTAGCGATAGATAATCCTAAGTTTTTAACGTATTGTATGCATCTCAGTTTTTATTTAGATCATATAAAAAAAGAATCCAGCGATAATAAAGAAGCAAGTTGTAAATATTTTAATTATATTCTAAAGTATTTTGTACGAGATATAAATCCTTCATGTAAGGTGGAAAGAGAGTGTTATAACAGAATGATAAATGCAAAATATGCAAATATTGAAGGGATGTCTGATATATGTCTACAATATGTAATAAATTTTAATGATGATACATTTCAGAAATTTGACAACTTGTATAACTTATATAATACATTAATAAATAATGGTGATACATGTCTTTCCAATAGTACTTGTTTTAATAAATATACGGAGGTCTCAAGTAGTTGCCAAGATGGGAAAAAGGGAAATTTTTGCAAAGTACTACAATCATTTAAAGAACTATACATTAATGACGGAGAAAATGAACAAAAAGAAGATTCTGAAATCATGTATACCTCCACTGGAACATATATACGGATGATATTTTTAAGTTTAAGTTTTTCTACATTTGTAATATCACTAATTGTATTCATTTTATATAAGGTTAAATATAAATACCATTTAGATAATATATATTTCATTATAATATATTTTATTGCGAAAATTCTGTCTAATAAATGAGCTATTCATATATGTACAACATGGATTTTTTATTATTAGTATACTCCTTCTAGTTCATATTTAAAACCAATGATAATGAAGCTAAAAAGAATATTTAATAAAAAAAATGATGAATATCTCACATTATTGGATCCATTCGAATATACATACAAAAATTCTATTGATCAGGATTATAGAATTGAATATAGTTCAGTATACAATACTTAATAAACATGCAATAACAGTTAATAAACTAAAAATGGTTTTACCTAAGTAACAAAAAAAGTAAATTATCATTTTAGAAAAAAATTAATAAATATAAAAAAGTAAGTCCCAAAAAATGATACATAGAATGAGCATACTGTGAATCCTGCTTAATTATCTAATCCTAAATTAGAATTTATTTACGTTAGAGAATTTAAAACTGCACCTGAAGAGAATTTTATAGAATTAATTGAATGCAATTTGGAAGATGATTCTTAACAATTATCATATGAGCATAGCATTTCACGATTTATTCATAAGCAGCGAAAGACATAACTCTGTAAATATTTTAGGTAAAGTATATTTCATAATTGTTTTATTTACTATTACTTCTGTCACTTTGTATATGGTAAATATATATTATATTAATACAAATATGGAATATATTTTTTTTAATAGCTCACTTCCTTGAAATATCAACAATTAATAAATAAATACGTTATTTTAACTTTTTTTTATATATATGTTTACACCATTAGAAATCCAATTTCGCAACGTAATTGGACGGAAAATGTGTATTATAAGTGAAATGTGTAGAGACCAAAATGTAGAATTTGACTATCAATTAGTACCATGTAATTCATATTATATAGAGAGAAAAGAACATTCTATAGGATAGGTTCGTGAGCAATATTTTATTATATATAATATATAGCAATGGCACATGTATTAAAAGATTAATTATAATAAAAAATGTATCTTCAAACTGTAATGTTATTAAATATGAAATATAAATTAAATGAAAATTAAAATGTGTTAATCAGAATATTGATGAAATATATACATAAAATATAATAAAAAATATATGATGTAAAATAATTAGCAATAATCCTAAATAAATAAATTATTCTTGAGAAAAAATTATTTTATATATATACAAAATTTATATGTTCCCATTATATTTTACATTATGAATTAGATTCCATCATTTTTCATATATTAAGTTCTAGAAAATATACGGTTTATAGTATAATAGAATTTAATACCTTTACAAAATTATATAGCATATAAAAATTTACTTTATCTTTACAAAATACATATATATATTTAAAAGATTCTATGAGTTATTCCTTATTAAATTATTAAGGACTTACGGATATATATATATATATAAAGAATATAGTAAAATATATATTCTTTTGTTATAAGTAATATTATTGATTTATTGTTATTTAATATATAAATCTTGTTGCTAAGATAACTGTAAAATTGATTGTTTATTTGTGTAGTTATTGTATGCGTTAAAATATTAGTAAAAAATTGTAATCACATAACTTATCAGGAAATCCACAATTAAAATTTTAGTGTAATTATTCATATATATACTTTAAATATAAAATTATTATTTGTGATTTTGTAACATCTATAAGAACACTATATGATCCACTTATAAAATATATAATAACATTATAATATCTAATTTATAAATATTATTCAACACGCTCACATGTTACACTCTAATAAATTAACTTACAAAAATTTACATTAATTATTAATCATTTAATTGTGATGATAACGTATAGTGTTATATTTGAACTATATCAAGTATACTTATTTTAAGAAATAATAATTTTTTTATTAATTCTTTATTGTGGTACTGTGTTTTTATTAATATTATTCTAGGTTAAAAATAATTTATTTTATAATAAAAACTTAATATACTATTCTCTTTTGCAAATATATGTTTGGTTTTTAGTAAATTTCACTTCACAAAACAGTATTTATGGGTATATTTATTTATAACATTATATCTAATTCGTTTCTATTTTTTGAATACATATTACAACTCATTATGTTACTTATTAAAAAAACATAATTTTAATAATTTAAAATGGGAGAAATAACAATTATTATGGCAATTAACAATTAATACAGGATTTTCTGCTTTCTCATAAGAAAAACAATTGAAAAAAAAAAAATTAACATTAAATAAAAATGAAAATATAAAAAATATGAATGCTTTAATATTTTAATAAAAATCCTCAAAAAAACAATTTTTTTTTAACTCTGTTTAATGATAAAAATATTATGACATGTATTAATCAATTTAACTCATTACCTTTTTATTGTGACTCATTATAGCATAAAGTACATAAAATATAATTAATAATTATATTTTCGAAAAAAGTCGAATGATTTAATATAAATTAAGCAAAAAATCCAAGCAAAAGATTAAAAATGAATGATGAATATATAATAGTGTGCAATACTTAAACAAAAGTATATAATTAAATCATAATAAATTTAAATTCTGAAAAAACATTTATAATAAATCTATTTTATAAAAATAAAAATACATATTCTATGTGTTACTATAAATATTATGTATGAAAATTTATATTGTGTATAATATGTATAAATAACACATCCTTGAATTTACAAAATGGGAAACAATATATCGTATATAGCAAGATTAAAATAACTACATTAACTTCCTTATAGGATTTTTTTCATAAAAGATAAAATAAAAATTTGTATATACTCCTATATATTAAAAAAATAATTTATTTTGTATTTATAACAAGTAATATCAAAAGAAATAAATATCTAGCAATTTAGTAATTACATATAAAGGAAGAAACTGAACACCTTGACACTAAAATAAAATACAAATGAATTAAAGAATAGATTAAAAATGTATATAAATTTTAATGAAATTTTATTATACTATTCTTTGTTATTAGAAATAAAAACGATATATTCGCAAGGCACTGTATTATAAAACTTTAATACTACATAAATTATTTAGTCTTATATGGATATTTGTTTACCAAATGTTAATGTTATTTTCTCAAAATTATAGGTATATAAATTATTCTAGAATTATAAAATTAAAATATTATAAAAATCGTCTACATTAAAAATAAAATTCCACAATAAAAAATATATATATTTTTTAAATCATTATAATTCTTCTCATATTAATTCCTGTATTAAATATTCTTATTTTTTATAGATATAAATAATGACATAGAATATTTATTCTTTTTACATCAATTAATATATACACAACGAAAGGAAATGACTTTGGCACAATCTAATGGCCAATGGGTATGATTTAATATTTTTATACACCAATTATTAAAAAAATGTTTTACGTTAAATTTATGTTAAATAGTGCGAAAATGTTCTTAAAATTAAAAATTTATACTTTTATCTAATTTTTATAATATATGTAATTTCTAGGATCATGTACTGAAGGGTCTGTCCTCAGACAAAATATATGATGAATTCAACAAAGGGGCTAATACATATAGCAATAAAGACGTCTGTAAAATATGTGAACAGAACAAAATGGAATTTCCCGGATTTGAGGAATTCTGTAAAAAGTTTGCACGCAATTTAGATGATATATTAGGCATGGCAATTGGAGGAAAATCTAAGGAGAAATGTATATTTCTGAAATATTGGGCATATAGTGAAATAAAAAAAATGGAAAATCATCAAGGCAAAGATAATAACGTTCTGGCGCTTATTGACCATCTATATAATATGCGGTATTGTATTAAAAAAAATGAACAAGTTAAATATTCTTGTTATTATTATTATGATGATTATAATGGTAATTGGGAAAATGAAAAATTTTTATATGAATATTTTATAAATTTTCATGAAATTAAAAAAGAAATTGAACATAAAAAAGACGGAAATAAAAGTAAATTTGAAGAATACCTTCGACATATTAATAAACTTTATAAAAAAATAAAAGAGCAGAATAGTTGTTGTGGCATTAATTACGATCTTTGTAGTGATTATTTTAAATGTAATGAAGAGTATGATCCAAAAATTCTCTTATCTGAATTGAGTAGAAAAATATTAGAAGATAAAAAAGGAAAAAAACAAGAAGGTGAAAGTTCACCCGCAAATGAATCAGCAACAGAACCACCTAGTGGAAAAAGTGTTAGCGATGAACCCCTAAAAAATTACATAACAAAAATGTACAACACAAGATGTATCACAAATTATGCTCTTAAGAAAGATCATTATGCATTTGTTTCATGCTATAGATCAGGAAAAGGTTACCTTGACGTTGAACATATATTTAAACCTACCGAAGAAGAAAACCAATTTTATTCTAAGTTACGTGAAAATTCTAAATATTCTACTGAGAAAAGTAGACATAATATAGGAATACCTGCAACATTACAAGGTTATGCGGCATTAGGTGAATTCATAAGGGAAGGAGCAAATGAAGAACGTGGAAAATATGAATTGGGTCGAAATGTTGCATACATGTTTTCAGACTCAGGTAGAAAAGGTAATTTAGGAAGGAAAGATAAAACTGTTATGTGTTCCAATATTGAAATAAATAAAGATGGAACTGCAATTTGTGTTCAAACAGAAGCAGTTAATTTTGATAACAAGAAAGATCAAAAAGGAAGTAGTACTGTGTTATATAATGCTACTGGAAATGCTTTAACAGAGAATAATTTCTATAATTTGGATTCAGAAAATATTACATTTACTACGATTCTTCCACGTGTGGTAACTTCGGCATTATTAGCTGCGGGTACACTTTTCGTTTGCTTTCTCTATTATAAGGTATGAGCTAATAATATTATAAAATATATATCTATCATATAATTCCCCCAAATAAATTATTTAATTTATTATATTGTAATATATATTATATTTTATTTTTTTATATATTAGTTTACCCCATTCGGAAGCTGGATCCATAATAAGATGTCCAATAAGAAAAAGATTAAACGCGAGATCAATATGGAAATTAAGCATACTCCTCACAGGGGAAATAAGCCAAAAATATCAAACAGCTCATCAAGGACTACAAATAGGGCCACCCCTAAGAAAAGAGCTCGCATATCTTATCAAGCTTCATAAGATATTTTTTTATGCTGCTACGTATAGTACCAAATAGTGTAAAAGAATAATGAAAATATACGTGCAGATAGTTGTGTTTCATAATTGTGTATAATAAATGCTATTAGTAGAAAATTGTAAATAATGTAAAATTTACTATAAATATATTTTCAATTACATTAGAGAATTGTCATTTTTTTTTCAGGAATTTTTTTATCCTTTTTTTGATAAGATGTAGTAATAATCTACTTCATAATTGTTTTTGTTCCTTTTTTTTAAGTTGATAAGTTTATTAATTGTTTAAAAACTCTGTTTTATGATATGTTATCTCCAGTAAAATAATAAAATTGTATAGTTTCGTATATTCCAATGTTACATTTTTTTCGATGTTTGTTATATATTTCTAATTCATCACATGATAAGATGTACATAAATTGATTAATTAAATATTTAGTTTTATTCCAGTGAGTTCATAGAATAATATAATGATTCCATAATTCATTGGAAGGGAATTAAAAATTAAATAATATAATAATAATTTTAGATAAAGAATTACGTATTAATTATGAATGCACATAGAATTTATTTAAAATGCCCTCTTCCGAATGTAAGAATTTTTTAAAATATTCTTTTAACTATTAATATATATTTTAATGCATTAATTGAACACTCTTAAGAGGCAAATATTTTATAAATACTTTTAAAATATGTACTTAAGAATTAATTTTTCGTTGTAATAAATATAAGTGGTTATATATTTTTAGTTTATATTGTAATTAGATTATCTCTATTTTTGCGAATATGCACTTTATGTAATTAAGGCATATATAGGAAATGATAATTAATAAAGAATTACAATAAAATTTATTATACATGCGTAAATATATTTATGCAAAACATAAAATTTAAAGTAAATATATATTATTTTTTTAACAAATGCAATTCTTTTAATTTTTTCACCGTGTAATTAAATTTTTATAAATAGTATCTCTTAATAATAAATTAATTAAGTATAATTACAAGGAGGTAAGAAAGCTAATGAAGCTATATGATCGTAAGAATTAATTAGAAGTGTATTATATTTCAAGAACAGATTTAATTATGGTTTTACTTATCTATATTATAATAATATCTAGAAAAATTATATTGACTTGTAAAAATGATAATAATAATTGAAAAGAAATATGTTTTTTTTAAATAAACAGTGATCATAAAATAAAACATATAATATAAACTTTTAGTTTTAAGTATGACGTTGTAACGTGGATCTACAAACATAATTATATAAAGAATTGGATATTAGGTAACTTTAAATGTGACAAAAATATTTAATGTCTATCATAACACAGAATGATGTATATTGGATTTCTACAGTTCATTTGTCAAATAATATATTTATCAACGTGTTAAGAAGATGATTAGAGAATTAATTAATGTAGTTCAGGAGAAATTTATCCCATATATATTCAAAACCAAAATGACTGTTTCTTTATGATATTAAATAAAATGTACGTTCTTTCAATATTTTTCACAAAATTTATATGTATATATATTTTCTTACATCATGTACAATTTAACAGGTTTTTGCGCGACACATTACCAATAACAAAAAGGCTTGTAACTGAAAATAGCACTTGGATATTATACGAACATAATCTAAAATTTTATTAATATCATAAACACAATAATTATTTCCCAATGTATCATGAAATAAAATTATACATTAATAGTATAGTAATAAAATATAACATTCAATAGTATATATTAATGTCATGAATTAGATTATAAGCTATGTTTTAATTCAAGTGTTTTTCTAAAAATCATAGTTATGGTAATTATAATTTTTAGCAAATAGTATAAGCAAAAACAAAATTAAAATTTTTAATTATATAAAGATACATATACTATTAATAATATTATCACGTTTATCGAAATAACTTTAATAAAATGCATTCACAGATAAATTACCTATTAAAACCTATAAGACTGAATGGATCAATATTTTTATATAATATAGAATAAAAACAAATATTTTTTATACTCAACTACTATATGACATTAGTAAAACCGTTTCAGAATTATAATTTATTGTTTTGTTATTTTTTGTTAAAAATAATTTATTGATATATCCCTTTTTAAAACAGTGAAATATAACAAATACAAGCATATGATAATGTAAAAAAAAATGCGTTGTATAACGATTTGATATATATTATTCAAATTATCGGATATAAAACAATTGATACTAATATTTTTTCATAATAAACGTAAAAAGTTTGGATAATTTTTCCCATCTGAACGCAATTATATTTTTATTATAATGTGAATACTTAAAAAAAAAATATACATAGTTTTTTAAATTTTTTATTATAGTAATTAAATTAATTTATTTTTTTACATTAATGTGTGATATTAAATAGTGTGAAAAATCACATTTCACATATACGTTTTTGAATATATTTAACATTCCTAGTTATCTGCTGTTAACATAAGTTAACATGTTATTAATTTCAAAAGATTTTAAGAATTTCAAAATGTGAAATTACAGTTAAAATCATACATAAATTGTATACAAATTTTTCTATATGAAAAAAGGGTATTCTCTGTGTATTCATTATTTATATTGTATATAATATAAATTTAACAATTATTTAAATTTTAAAAAAAGCCTTAGACATAAAAAAAATTATATTTTATACGTAAATTGCAAGTAAAAATATATGCTTATATTATAACTATGTAACATTAACATTTATAAATATATTCATTACCCATAAAAAGTTAAAATGATTACACTCAAATGTAATATTAATTACATATTTGAAGTAATAATAAAAAAAATGTATGGACTATTTATTTATATAGCACCAAAGGGAACTTAGTTTGTACATGTGTATATTAAAAATAATTATTTATGTTTTTATCATAATATAATTATATATTTCTAAAATAAACAAACACACTAAAAATTAAGGTTTTAGCTTAAAAAATATTAAATTACTGGAGAATTGAAGGTAGTTTTTAATTCTAATTATTTCTAAAATAAAAAAAATCTGTGTTATATGATATGTATACCATTACATTAATGCATACTTATAGGTTAATTAAATGGATTTATTTGCCTAAATTCATATCATTAGTGTGTAAAACTATTGAGAATTATATAAAAAATGTTGTTGTCGCATTATGTATTATATCAAACATTTGTTTAATCTGTTCCTATGGAAACTTCATTTTCAAATTTTCTTTCCTTATATAATATATAATGAATAAGTTATAACAGATTTATTTTGTATTCTTTTCTGTTAAATCAAAGAACTCAATTATTTAATTGTATTTGAGTATTATAATATTTCAGAAAAAAACATTTCATTCTTCTGGACATATATTAATTGTAATATAATATATTTTACCATTTTCATTTTTAGAATTATATTTAATATAATTATATTCACATAAATTATGTAAAAAATTCAATGGCGACTATGAATTCAAATGAAAATATCGTATTAAGATTACTAATTCTAGGGGTAACAATAATAGATTAGCTGATATATGTAATAAGCTTACAAGAAATTCATCCTAAATTAAAAGCTCTACACGTCTTACAAATCCATACTTAAACTTTACCTACGGGATATAAGATAAAATAGGGAAATATACAAAAAATAATTAGTGTAAGAATTCCAATTCTCCCCTTTTCAAAGAACTTTATAATGTAAGAAAAATTTATAAGCAATGTGTAAACATGATATTCCTTTTGTCATTAATAATGTAAATTAACTATTTTGAAAGAATTGAATGAAAAAACTTTTTTTTATGTTTGTGCTTTGTATTTTTATAGTATTTAAGAAGTTATTGTTCCAAAAATATTGAAAAAAATGACATATTAGAAAAATACCTTAATTACCTAAAATCTATAAATCAAAAGAACACAATGTTTTGCTGTCCTTATATGGATGCAAAGTGTTCAAATTGATTTTCTTGCGATGATATATGTAATGGAGACAAAATCTTTTAAGAACTAACATGTTGATAGTTTTTCCCCTATAAAAGATAATAAAAAATATAACTGGATTAAGAAATGGGAATATAAATATTTTAGCTATAAGCAATAAAAATAAAAGACGTTAATACTTTTATATCGTATTCTATAGTTGCACTAAAATTAAAAGTTAATGATAATATGCTTCAGGATCAAAGCAGGTAAAGGGCTGCGTATTCTCAAATATCCAAGCGAGGACGTAACAAATTATCACACACTATAAGACAATTATATCCAAATAAGAAAGGGGTATGAGAAAATCATTTAGTATAAGTTAAGTCAATGAAATGCAGATAAATAGATGTAAGTGGATCTGGAATTATTGGATTTAAACATCTTAATGCTGTTATAAAAGAAATGGCTAAATTTATGTTTGATAAAAACACTGGTTCTTTAGTTATTTAAGAAAATGAGTATATTTTGTTGAATATCAATTTTAAGCTTATTGGATGTCTCAGCCCTCCTGATTGTGGTGGTGTCTTAAATTTAATTTTTTTATTGTATAGTGAATTTAGTGTTTTTTAAGGTAAAATCTATAATATAGCAAATAATATATTTGTATGGATATATATAATTATAAAATAATTACATATATGTAATAACATTTCCCTTCTCTCATGAGTTTACGCCCTCTGGGTGAATGATACTTAAAAAGGTATTAAATTAGGGAATGTCTAATAATGATGATAGTGCTTGCTTTGAGCGTTTATCATATTTGTAATGTTAGGTCTAAGGTTCAGAATAGTTTGCCATCACACACCATAAAATGCGAACTTAAATAAGCAAATAATATGAAGACATGCACCTTATCATCTACATGGATTTGTTTTTGTTAAACATTTCATACAAAATCAACAGATTAGGAATAACATGAAGAAGTATAAGATTCTATTTATATGTGTTGCCAAATTTAATATAATTGTAAGGAAAAAAGGTGATTATACACTTTTTATTTAAAGAAATAAAATATCTTTCATTTATAATTTTTTGTCCGTTATGAAATATTTTGAAAAATATTTTCATATATATATTTTTACTCATTTTACTATATGATATATTCAGGAAAATAGGTTAATATCGTATTTTGCAGAAAATTCATATTAAAATAAATGTGTATTATTAAAATAACAAGGAAAAAGATTAATTCTTTTTAAAAGTACTTTCTCACAAAAAGTAATTAAAGTGTTAAGTAAAAAAAATTAGATGTATCCTAAAAAAATATATCAACAAGTAATATATATAAATTTGTTCTATTGAATTATATAAAAATTGTTTTTGTCTTTCATACTCGTTTAAATTATACATCTTATATGAATATAAAAAAAATTAATTTTAAAGGAGGATGTATCATTACTGATGAAACCTGAGCACATTGAAACGAATATTTAATATAATAATAAATAATTAGATGAATATTTAGTCTAATAGAAAAAATTACATGAAAGCACTGAAGCTTTTGATGGATTAGAAATAATTAAATTTAAAATAGAAAATTGAAGCAAAAAAATATTTTATACAAGTTTTATGAAATAATATCTTCTCGCATGTAGAAATACATACTTAAAGTGCGATCATATAAAAAAGTTCACTGATTCTTATATTGTCATTACACTAAATGGTAATATATATGGATATTGAAATTTTTATATTTCAAAAGGTTTATAGATTTCGACTCTTTGTTTTATATTTTTATATATATTGTGAATTGAAGTGTTAACATTACATAAAAGAACATTTCTGGTATATGTAACGGCAAAATTAGTATTGTGTGTTGATTTATTATGACAATTTTATTAACTCAAAGATTCATAGAAAGTTAAGATGATGAATGGCACAAACAAATGATGATTTATACATATATAACTTTTTTAATACATATAATTGTTTTATGGTGAAAATGTGAATGGATAAAAAAAATATCCTTGCTGTATAATTCCTTAAATGAATGCTTCTTTTTACATATTTTTCATATATAAGTGTAACTTTTTTACTGATTAATGTGGAAAAAAAAAGGATTAAAAAAGTGTTTATTTTTTTTATGCCTGCTATGTATCATAATAAATAAAGAATTCCTTATGGATTATTTTAGCAACGATTGAGTCTTCACCGTGTTGTGTGAAGGTGCAAAATAATGTGTAGAATTTTTTATTATTATGTAGCATATTTAATATTTTCAATATAAATCAAACGTTGTATCACTTTGATACACATATCTAAAACTTTTATTTACTATTTCTTGTTATTATCATTATTTTATCTAGAAAAATATTGTTCAACGTTGTTTAAATTTAGAAAATGCTAATGGTAAAAGGTGCTTGAAAAAACAAACAGTATAATATGATAATAAAAAGTTTTCTATATCATTATTTTTTTTACCACTAAAAATATAAATGTAATTAAAAACAGGTTATAATTTTGATGTAATTCCTATATAGGTTACAACAATATCCTATAAAAATTTTGGCCACATTTCATTTAAGATATGTAGAAATTTTTTCATTGGTTTTTTTCACGATTTTGAAATGATAAAGTGAATGCTTTTTTTTAGCAAAAAAAATATCGTTATTAATTTTATAATAATGTGTATTTATTTATGATAATCATCCAAAGACTAAAATATATATATATTATATAATGATAAAAAAAAAGTTTTTTTTTAAATTTAAGTCTTTTTTGTACATTGAAGTATTGAGAATTATGAATTGACTTATCTTTTAAATAATTACAACAGCATTTTAGAAAAATTTGAGCCATTGAAATAGTAAACAAATAAATGTTTATACAATATATTTTTTTAATGTTGTGCAATAACATATATTTGTTAATAATATATATGCCAATTTTTGTCTCGTTGCCCTTAGAATTACTATTTAATTTTAGATGAGCATGTGCACAGCTGCATTCTCATTGTATTGTAATTGCAAAGGACACTGGAAGAAACCACACTTCTGGTATTAAATAATTTTCAGTATCTTAATGATATTACCATCCCAAAAAAACAAGTGTGTCAACAATAATTTATATTATTTCTAAAGTCTGTTTAAAAAATCGCATAAATTATTAAATAAGCATTTCAACACAGATGTCCAAAATATCTACTTTTATGTTATAGTTAGGAAAATAATATAATAATTTAACATGTAAAGAGTTTTAATACAATTCTTAAAATGTTTAGTATAGTTTGAGTTTTATGTTGTTTTTTCGATCTTTTTTCGCAATGTTTAAATGAATATGTTTTATATATATAGTATAGAAAAAATTAGTACACCTGTTTATTACACAATAATAGTGCCTATAAATAAATAATTATTTAAGCAATATAAATAATATAAAGGATTACATAAATATATAGATAATATTATATATTGTGAATTTACATATATTAGTATTTTCTGTTTGAAAACATTCTTACTTTTATTAAAAATAAATTATGTCAAAAATAAGAAAATGGAGAAGACACATCAGGGAAAGTTGGTATATATGAATACATATTATTTTTTATACCTTACTAGTTATATAAGTTATTTCGTTGGTAATTAAAAGGAAATCTTGTTATTGAAACCGTGTTTTTATTAATTGTTTATTTAATTTTTTATAAAACTTTTCAGGAGGAGGCTGCAAAAGTTATTGGATTTGATAAAATGTATGTAGAATTTTTTTCAATCAGTGAAATTCTTAAAGATTATAATTATTGTATGGAAACAATGGGCAAAGAAATGTTTCAAAATGAATTTGCTAAGGAACTTTGCAATAAATTCGTTTATGCATTAGAAAAGATAGCTGAAGAACCCATAAAATCTGAAAATATACAATATTGCAATTATTTACGTTACTGGTTGTATGGTGAAATAGGGAAAATAAATACAAGACATTCTAAAATTATTAATGAAATACCTTTTGTTACTGAACTTTATAATATAGTAAATAAGGTTATTAAGGGAAAGCTTAAACAAAGTTGTACTGCTTTACCAAGTCCTGAAAAAAATGTTAATTTAGATGAATGGAATAAAAGGAATATTTCTTACATTTATTTTCAAAATCATGATAGAATTAAAGAAATTATCAATTTAAACGATGAAAACAAATGTAGTGAGTATTTGGCATATGTTAAAGGTTTTAATTCATTGTATAAAAAATATAAAGCGAATCATTGTTCTATGGGATTTTCCTGGTTTTTTACTTCTTCCCCTCATTATTTTAATTGCACTTCCACATATAACCCAGAATTTCTTATATCTAAACTAGAAGAATGTAAATACCACAAAATTCCCAAATTAAGTGTTCCAGTTGTTCGTACATCCACGAGTGGTAAAGGTAATATATTTAAACCAGGAGCAGATCAAGTATACGCAAATCAAAAAGATATAAATGATGGAGAAGGTGATGCGCTAACCCGAGAAAATCCTGTTTCCAAAGTGGATACAGCGGGAGCAGAAGATCCACTAGGTTCAGATGATTTAGGAAAAGAAGAAGCTCAATTAGATTCAAAACGTACAGGAAATCCAGATGATTTATCAGGAACACAAAGTTTATTACATTTGCCAGTACCAAAAGATGAACAAAACAGTGGTGGACAAGAAGTAACACCTGAAGTTGGAATATGGGAAGACACAATGAGTCACATACAATACTGGAATAACGAGCATAGAATTAATCAAACTAATTATGCATTTCCATATATGTTGTCCAATTCTAATATTTTGTTTAAAAGAATTTATGATGTATTCAAATCAATACATTCACGCCACATTATCATGAGTGCTTCAATTTTGTGTGTAATAATATTTCTTGTCATTTTCTTTAAGGTAATAATTAGAACTTAATATAAATGTATTCTGTGATTATGCATATAATACTCATTTCTCCATATGTACAATTTTGAAGCAAATATATTGCTTGTTTTTATTTCATTTTGTGTTAGTTCACTGGTCCAGGATCAATTTCAAATAAAAAGGAGAAAATGAAAAGAGACTTTGAAAATAATTATAATGATGAATATGAAGAAGAATTATCAAAATATATGTCAGAAGAATTTCTTACACATTCGCAAAATAGCGCGGTGCATTTGTCATATCAGCCTAGACGTGATTATTTTTACTAGTTAAATATATTATTTGAAAATATTTAGGACAACCATTTGAGCTAAAAATGTTATCCGAATTATCTGAGTGAATTTTGTTAGGAAAAACAAGTTAAAAAATAATGATATTCACAGGAACTCTTCAATTTCTTACATAATTTCAAATAATTAAAATGTATGTATCCTCAAGAGTAAATTGTTCACTAGTTAAGTGTTATACATGTAATCATAGTACAAAAATCTATTTAAATATAAAGGATAAAGTTATAGTATCATATTAGTTTGAAAAGAACCAAATTAATGTGTCTAAAAAAAAGGATATATAATAGATTAATTCAATATAATTGATTGAGCAATATGGAAAAGCTGGTAATCATGAAAAATTAGGTAGGAATGCAAAAAAAAAAATAAAATAAATATGATAAAAAGACACGATGAGTTATTAAGGATGCTACAATAAAGAATTTCACAAGAAACTTTATTGGAAAATAATATGAGACATATAAATATCTTTAAAATTTGATTTGAGAATTTTTAATGTAAAATATATATATATATATATATATTTTTGTATTGTTTATACATACCCAGTTTCATAAGTAAATTATATAGATGGATGCTTCTTATTTGATTGTTTCTGTGATTATTATTACTCATTTTAATTTTTTTTATTCTCTAATTATTATTTTATATTTGAGGCATTATTTTTAGCGGTCGCAATTCTTTCATAACGCCATCTTATATATTTATGTTATTTATGTCGAAAATTTTTAATAATGTAGAAGCAACTTAATACGTCTTCTAGAAATTACAAACAATAATTTAATTATAAAACATTTTACTTCTATTTGAAATTTATCATTATCTGATTTAACATAATATCATAGGAATCAATATAAAATGGTCATTCATTTTATATGACTTTGTCGATAACGAAAAGTGTTAGGTAAGCGTTTTTTAAACATGTTTAAGTTTATATTATAAGATAAAAAATAAGAAAAATTAAAGGTAGAAATTCAGCATTCTATACCACATTTAAACGGTTAAGTTTGGATTATTTTTTTTTTTAACATATATAATTTTAGGTTTTATTAAAATATTTTTATTAAATTTAACCAAATATATTAATATATCAATTTTTGTTATTGCTCAAGTTTGTTTCCTTATACTTTTGCATTCTAAATATTATATGTAATGCACTTTATATTGATATTAAGAATAATGTTTTTGTTCTCACGTATTAATAATGGTTTGAAAATAATTTTTTTACAGTAGAACAGTTAACAATTGATTTTTGTGCAGAATATAGGTTCGCTAATTTTTTCATATCTAAATTAATACTATATTAAAAATCACATAATATTATAAACTATGAGTTCTCATGGAAATAAAATTTTTATTACGTAGATTATCAAAATTGTGCCAAGTATTGTAAAGTGATATACCGATATATTATATATTACGTAATTTTATTGTGTCCACAACTGATAATTGAACTAAAATATACAATTAAATTGTTATATAATAAAAGATTAAATTTAATTAATAATCGCACTTTTTAAAAGAATTAAAATTAACAAATTAAATATAGAATAAGCGATAAAGAAAGAATAGAAAAGAAAATCAATTAAATAAAAAACAATATATGTAGGCACATGTAATTAGAATTATTAAGCTTCGCAGGTTAGTTGCCGTGTGAGCATTTTTCTAAAGCTTTGTTCTTGCATTACCATATATTGTAATTAATTTACACATAAAAAAATCTGAATTCATATAAAATGTATAATCATGAATTTTAATATTTCATATAAATAGATGCAATATAGGCTAAGTATTATAAGTATATGGAATATGATACTAATTATTTTAAGAGTGTCTTTTCTAATGTGATGTGTAATATTTAGTTAAAACAAACCTTTATAAAAATGACAATATATTTTTGTATTTATTTTACATGTTAAGTCTTTTGTTATATCTTGAATTAAACTTTTGTGAAGACATATATATGTAATGATAATGTTATAACAAATAATATATAATAAAGTGCACTATTCATGCAACATTTCACAATGAAAAAAAGTTCATTAAATTCAAGTATATAAGCATGATTACAAAGAACCTCCTTATTACTATGAAATCTTCTGCATCATTTAATATATTATACAATTAAAATTACAATAATATGAGGAATATAAATGACAATAAAGAAAAAAAATAAAATAGAACATGCGCAACATTTGTTAAAAATTTATTAAAAAAATTAAAAATATTTCTTTATAATATGTTGATCCAGTTTAAGTTGTCCTTAAATATAATAAAATTTATAAAAGTTTTTATTTTCAATAAATGTATATAACAAAATATTTATAAACTCTGATTTTTGTAATGAATAGAAACCTATTAAGGAATATACTTTCATCATAAGCTATAATAAAATAGCAAAAATAAATTGCCATAAAAATAAACAAAAATTATTTTTATTATATATAAAATTAAATATAAACATTAAAAAGAAATGTAGAACAAAAAAATACAAATATAAAAATATCTGATAAAATGAAAAATTATGTTTAAAAAAGAAAAAAAAATAATTATTGACATTGTTTCTCTAAAACTACAAAAAAGGGGAATAATAATGTAGATAAAATTAAATGATACAAAGGATAAAATTATTACTTTATTAATATATTTGTATGTCTGTTTCTTTCGATGAACTTAAATGGCAAAACATGTTCTGCAAAGATTTATTTTAAATTAAAAATTTTAAAATTATGAAATATTTAAATTACAGTTACTCGATAATAATCTATAAATACAGTATAATTTATATTAATTTTTTTTTTTTTTTTAAAGAAGACCAACATACCTTCGACAATCCATTTTGTTGTAATTATTGTTTATTTTTTTCCTTAAGAATATAATTTATTTGATTTTTCTTATTTTCCCTCGCATAATAACTTGATAACTTATGATATATATAACGTGTAAAATGTTAGAAAATAATATATATAATATTACTATTTTATAAATATTTAAATGTGTGTTCCATATAAAATATAACCTCTTATAATGCAATAACACTACGGAGCAATATTTAATATTTACTTTAAATTCAGAAATCAAATAAAAATATCTCAAAATTGTAAATGTATATAACATGATAATATATAAATTATAGTATATGAAATTTCATAAACCTCTTACTACATATTTAAGTGTAAGATAACAGTGTATAGTTGATAAATCTGTTAATATCTCCTAGATACCTTGGAAAATCTTTTTAACGAAATAGATATTGTACAAATATATATAAATATAGTTCTTATTTAAATTTTAACCAAGTTACATATCGGATGGAGTAATAAGATTAAACAAAACATATATGACCAATACACAAGAAAAATTGTCATATTTTTACTGCAATAATGATATATTCTCAGTATTTCTAAAATTAAATTTCATTAGAATATCTTTTACATGTTAAGCGATCATTATTTTTAAAATGGTCGTGAAATATTTAATTCTTTTGTAGAAATTGTATGTTTCGATAAAATTAGAGCAACATACTTTATTAGTTCTATATTTATAATTAATTCTAAAAAATAAAAAACTGTAATATGTTGTATAATAGATGAATTAAATTTGATATTTGATAATGATTTATTATTTTTGTTCCAGTTACAAGTGTTCATATGTTTAGTGAATAGAATATGATCAATGATCTCTAAAATTATGCTATTTTATGAGAATAGGCGATAATATTAAAAGAAATTCAGACTTTTTTTTGTAGAGTTCATTATGTCTTTTTTTAACTCATTAATTACTGAGAGTTTTACTAAAATATGTACATCGATGATTACATTCATGTTGATAAATGTTAATCGTTGAATGCTTATTCATTCATATAAATGTTTAGAATATTCATCCAGAAAAATAAGAAAAATATATTTATTATAAAATTATAAAAAGATTTATACCTGAGAAGTTAACCTTGTGTAGGACAAGAATAATTTTTAAAAAATATATTAGGTGATAATATTAAAACACAAATTAATTATGCATACTTCACCATTCAGTATTTGTTCAAAAGTAATTCTCTATTTTTCCCTAAGCAACATTTTGAATACTCTAAATATTTGCCTCTTCACGTATTAACATAAACTTGTTATATATATTAATATTTATACATATTTTCATATTACTAAAAAATAAAACCTATCTTACTAGAAGGGAAGAATATAAAATGTTTAATTGATTAAAATAATATTTTTAAAGTTATTAAAATGATAAATGTCCTCTTATAGTCATATGTTATACATCACATATTTATTATTCTACTGAATTGTATTAATTTCTGTGACATTACATATAATTGTGAACATATAAAAAAATATCTTTAGAATACATGTAATTAAAAAAAATAATTTTGTTATACATTTATTTGTATTCTTCCGTTTACATAATATAATTCATTAAATATATTTATGAAAGATTATTTTATTATTTGCAAATTAGCCTTTATACATACATTTATATAATGAACATAAGAACCATGCATTCATGCGTATATATACATATGTAATTAATTAAAGGTGCGTAATTATAATTTTTAATAATAAAAATATTATAATACGGCATACTACTAGGATAATTTAGTTCATATTATGTACTCTTTTTTATGCTAAAAATTAGGGATAATATTTTTCTGATGCAGTGTGAGGTTTAATTAATTACATATAAATAAAACAATGTAAATGTATATATAATAATATCTAACCTTGTGAATTATATAAGTTATGAAAAATAATTTTTTTTTAAATTTTATTTAAAACATGACGTATAACAATAAACAGATGCTTAATTTTTTTATTCAGCATGAAATATATAAAAACAATTTGTACATATTAAAAAAAGTTTTAAATATATTATGTAAGGTTTATAGTGATATTTTATATTTCAATGAGTTTTTTTGGGAACATATATATTAAAAAATAATTCTCTATATAATTATTCATTGCTAAATTTCTATTTCTTAAATTTTCTCGTATACATTTTACATATCCTGGGAAATCTACAAAAAAAATTTTATAAAATAATGAATGAATAAAATAATAGAGATATATTCCCTTAAAAAATATAAAATTGTTTGAACACTTATTTCCATAATATTTAATAATAATAACACATCATATTATGTTAAAAACAGAAATTAACCAACCTGAATCATATTAACATTTAAAGGTACAGTATTCTAGTGACTTATGATTCTTTATAATTTTTTGTAGAGTTTGTAAGAATAATTTATAAATTCATTTTAAACTATTTAAAATTAATTATTATATGTCTTATAATAGCATTTTTTTCAAAATGCCTAAAATACTCAATAATATTTAGGCATAATTAATTAAAACATTTCAACTCATGAATACACTGTAAGAAATTTTTTTTTTTTAAGTTTTCTTACAATAAAAAAAAGGGGGAACAATAAAATTGATAAACAACATTTCAGATACTGTATATTTTTACTCAATCGTAATAAGTTGTAACTTATGATTATCATATTATTTTATTTTAATAAGTAATAAAGTATATAATGTGAATAATATTAAAAAAGCATATGTATTATTTTTCATATAACTATATTAAGCAGTATCATGAGTAAGAATGAATAAATAAAACATTCATTTTATAATGACAATACATGTTTTCTACAAAAATGATCTATAAATATTAGATAACATAATTATAAATTTTAATTTTTACATTTTAATGGAAATATCAATACGTTTGTTTAAAGAATGTAAAATATATATCATGGTTAAGCAATATATATTTATATATTTGAATATTATAAATATATTATCAAGAAAAATGTATAAAAAAATTGCCTCTTCTTGTACATAATACTAGTATTCTAATAAATGTATATGATTTCCTTTTGAAAAATGATTTTATCTAATTTATAATAGTATTGATTATTAAAAAAATAAAAAAGAAAACACATGAATTAATATTTTTTTGTGTTATAGTAAATAAGCTATATTTATAATATGAATTAAGCAGCCAACATATATTTAAATAAATATGAATCATCATTGTGCTTATATAATAATATAATACAGAATTATATAATATAATTTGTATACCTTATCTTATAACTAATAAATATATATATTACTCTTTTAAAAAATCTATTTTAATACAAAAATTTTTTATGAAAAATTATAATTTTTTGTATATAATAATTAGCTCTAATGTATTTATATAATATGAATTAATTTTTGAATATATTTTTATGAAAATTAAGAAGTTAAAACTATACATATATTACTTTCTATGTTTCAGAACACAAGAGTAATAAGCACTTTTTTATTTCTAATTTTTTACATTTCAACATGGTACATTGAATACAAATGCTATTATGGTTCTTATTGAAATAGTATCACTTAGTTTATTAATACTAATCAATTTTAATACGTGTAAGGGACAAAAAATTATAAAATACAATATATTACCATTATTGTTAATGATAAATTATTCTTAAATTATTTAGAAATAACATAATAAACGAATACACTAAACTGTAGAAATTATAAGGTGTAAAACATGAGATGATTATATATGTAAACTAATATATTATTACATACAAAAAGGTAATAATATACTATATATATTAAAATTGAATAGAAATAAAACATAAAGCACAGGATTATTTTTTTTTAATATTATATATGTATATATGGAAATTACGTTATTTAATTTGTATTTTAATATACATAAATTTCAAAATTATGTACTTTAATAATCTATAAATATATTCTTAAAGTATTAATTCGATATTTACGTTAAGGTATATGATATTTATAAAATGTTAAATCGTTAATATATGCGTTGTGTCGTATTTATAAAAAATTTAATTAATGTACTATACTTCACTTTATAAATCTTCTATTATTTTATATATATATATAAAGGAATTATAATATGTTGATAGATAATTATTTTTTAATTATTTATGTTTTAGTTTTTGAATAAAATTAAGGATACATAAAAAAACTAGTATAAATAATAAATTATGTGACATGACATACATATTTATATTAATATCACATAATGGGATTATATATTACATATGTACCTTTTTATTATTATTATTACTAAAATTGTATAATTATTTTGTAGAATCATAAATTTAACATTATTTCTTAACAAATTGTATTTTTTTTTTTAAATAATATATTTATGTTACACTTATTTGAGCTGATATAACTAAGAAATGATATATAATAAATATTATTAGCACTATATATTATTATCATGATACTTAATTATGAAATGTTTCATTGATACTTTAACAAGGTTTCTATAATTATAAGAACGAAAATTTTATGATACATAATATATTATGATTTATTTATTAAAAATTTAATGAAACAAGTTCATAATTTTATTTAGATCATATGTAACAGATTATAATATTATTTGAGATGGGGAAATTTATTGTACGTTTGAATTGTTATTATATATATTAAAAAATTATAGTATTTACATAAATATTTAATGGAAAAATTTATATAAATCTTATATTAGTATGTATTTATTGTATAACTATTATTTTTATTTCTTTTTTAGTATGAAATTGTAAAAAAATTTCCTGAATGTAAAAAAATGTTAGATGAAAAGGAAATTTACACGCCTGGCATTGGAGGAATCTGGATAAATGCATGTAAAGGAGAAAATAATATATTGAAAAAATTTATAGATGTTAAAACTAAAGCAGAATATGTATGCATACAAGCTATGGATTTTTTGGCTACAGTTAATTCACCAGATGATATAAATTTAGATGAAGCTGGATGTGAATTTTTTTCCTATTGGATATACTCATATGTTCTTAAAATGAATAAAGAAAAAGCTGATCATATACAAAGTATATATTCTGATTTACTCAATTTATATAGTGTTAACTTAAGGAATATGGTCCATAAATGCAAGAACAAGGAGAAATCTATCACTAATGACTATGTACGAGAACTGGCAGCTCTATATCACATATATATAAATGATGATATAATCAAATCAAAGTGTGCATTCAATAGAAACGTTGATTTCTGTAATGAACTGGAGTACTATGTAAAACAATATAATATACAAATTAACAGGAATAAAATTGAAACTAAAGAAGTCAAAATAATGTTGCCTTGCAAAACTAGTATCCTTGTTCCTATTACAATTACGATTGTTATATCATTATTAATATCTATTTTTTTATTCATTTTGTATAATGTTAATTATTATATTACTTATATATATTTATACTATGAAGCCACATATATGTACATTTAAAAGAAAAAAATTACCGAAGAAAATGATTATATTTTCAATGTATATTCTTTATTATAAACTAGTCAACATCATATGGATCATGGTTTCGTCGCTCTATATTAAGGATAATTAATCGATGGATTAACAGAAGTGAGGAAAAACATATGTTGGAAAGGCCTGAAATATATAGTAGTTCACCAAGGATTAGCAGCTATGATGTATTATATCATATTTCTTAATATTTAATAAATAACACTAATAAAATATTTGTATAAACTCCACAAATCATATTCATGTAAAGCAGTAAAGCGTATATGTCTTCTAATAATATCATATATAAAATGATATGATTCTTATAATCTTATATATCAAATATATATATAAATATATTTTTTTATGAAATATGTTCGAAACAAATATTATACTAAATCTCAATATAATTTACTCTGTGCTTATATAATTTATAAAAATATATGAATTAACTTGTTACCGGTTATGTTTTTAAGTGCAGTTATTATAACAAATAAGATGTCTGTAGGCTATAAAGCAATATAATATAAATACAATAATATATAACATGATATAATAAAGAAAAGTAGAAGAAAGTTACAATTATTGATAAAATTTAAATATATTTTATGTTAAATATTATTATATACGTCATACTATTTTTGTACGTATTATATTTGAGTGATATATTTGAAAATACAAAATACACATATCTCAATAATTATTCAATTTTAGCTGTTTACCTAATAAACATACTATGAATAAATCCGAAGAAACTTTTTTTTATTATTTTTCATTGTATATATATATAAGAAATTAATACGCATAATAAAATCATTAATATATGTAATAACACAAATAATAAAATATATATTATTTGTTATAGCTTTTGTTTTTATTAATGTACTTGTTTTCTCTCTATTTTTTTTCCCTTTTTCGGGCTCTATTTAATGTAAAGAAATTTTTATTATTTACAAATTTAATTATTTACAATTTCTATTCTATACATGAGTAGAGTTATAATATTTATTTTTCCATATACGTTAATAGAAGTTAAATTTATGTATTACTTTTGTCTATAGAGAACATAATGTATAATTATATTTTATTCGAATTATTTAATTCATTTATTTATGTAATTAAATATACAAATAATTTCTTTATATAATGAAACAATATTGTTTTCTAATAAAAATAAGAAATGAATTGTAATTATCTGGATAAAATATGTAAATATTATTTCATAAAACAATGACAGTATATTTTCATGTTCGAATGATAAAATATATATGATAATTTATCTATTTTATACTTTTTAATCTACAGAGTATCTTATTAATATGGAAAACATCATTGGATTAATACCTATTAAAAAAATTATATAAATATAATATATTAAACTGTTTTTGATACATAATCCTTTTATTTATATTTATGAAGTTTAGGAATATTTTTTATTCCTAATAATATTAATATATATATATATTTTTTTTATTTTCTAATAGTACTCATTTATTTTTTATTTTATATCATATGCCACTTTTTTTATGATCCACAATAATTATATTTGTTAAATAAATATATTATACATGTTCTATATTTGTCATATTTTCTCTAGATTACTTAATTATTAGACAAGGTGCAAAGGTATAAGTAAAAAGGAAACATGGAAACGTAACATTTTTAGGAGATTGTTAGCACTATTTTGTGAAACTAAGGAATATATATTAGCAAAGATTCATCTAATATAAAATATAGTTTTAAATAATAAATGGATTTTATATTTCAATTGAAAAAACTGATCTTTAATAAATCAACTAAATGTTTTCATGAAACTTCCATATTTAATAATAGAACATAAATATTAATTGATTTGAATTTTTATTGAGGGATGAAATTATCATTTTATATGACGCAAAAAAAAATCATATAAACTCATTAAACTAAGATCAATATAAAATGAATTACATAGTATGAAATAAGTTAATTATATGAATTTATAAATCATTTAATTAGAAATATGCCCCTAGGAATTCAATATTACCTGTCTCAGTAATTAAAATCAACATACTTTCGTATCATACATGCCCAAGCTTTTCTTGAGCATATTTTCATAATGGGAACATTAATATACAAAGAAAAATATTACTATATATACAATATATAGGTGACAAAAAGGGTATTATTAATTTATATTAATGATGTATTAATAAAATAAGTTATATATATGCACACATTAAAGTACCCCTATTGCATACACTGATATTGTTTTTAAAGTTTTGGTTAAACTAGCAAACATGAATACATAATTTAATAAATATAATATACGACGATGATATATTAACTTGAGAACTATTAATTAGTATCGTTGCATCGCTATAAAAATCCATATCAATAACATGGCCATTCATGTTACAGTCCTATGACAAATTACTAAGAAAAATGTAAGAATCAATGAAATGTAATTAGAATTCATGGAATATTTTGTAAAGTTGTTTAATGAAAAAAGAATATATTGACTACATATTAATGAAAATTCAGGATGTAATCATAATATACTATATATATATATATATATATAAGAAGCGTTAAAAAGTATATATCCGAATACAAAATAGAACTGGTGGTTCATAAAAAAATACAATATAATAAATTATTTTAAAATATTATCATCATAAAAGTGATACATATTTTTCCTTAATATTTGAAATCTCGTAAGCAAAAAAAAATATAGGATATTAATATAATGGTATATACATATTTTATTTTTTCATCGTTAACTTTTTGTCTATATATCATTAATTAGATTGTATATGCATAACCTTCATTTATGCTCAGACATAATATTATATTACATGTCTACTTTAATAAAAATAAATTATTTATTATAATTAAGAATTATTAAGTACAAATGTACATAAAAAATCTTATATATATGCATAAAATCTGAAAATATATATATTTAAAGGACAAAAAATCCATAAAATTAATGTAAAAAATATCTATACGTAAATAAAACATTTATGAATAAGCCACAATTCAAAAACACAATAAATTGAAATCTTAACCTTAAAATAAGGAGAAAAACACAAAATAATATATATAAAAAAATGAAACATTGAGACGATATATTATTCATTTATATCACATTACACAAAATAAATTTATTTTTATATATCTTTTTATTTTCTTTTTTTTAATAATTTTTATGAACAATAATTTATATTAGTTTATATATTAAATATCGTAAATGTGTCACTGATGAATGATTATGTTGGTTTTATCACATAATAATAATGTATTTTGATGAATTAAAAGAAAATACTTAATGGTTCAGGAATGATATAATAGTACTGAAAACAATTCAAAAAAAACAATACGAGACTTTTACTTCATAAATATAGTAGAGAATTAAAAAGTTATATCTGAGTAATTTTAGCTTTCTCAATATTTTTAAAATTATCATAATTTTTTTTAATTCTTACATTCTTCTATTGCACTATATGTATAATCCTCATTTATTAAATATTATTTTTCTCTTTTAATATGTAATTTGATAAATCAAATTTTCTTCACTATGATATTTGGAATTTATATATGACATTTATTGATTTAATTTTAGGCTAACGATATAGCACATTTACTAATGCTGTATATTAATAGTTTAAAATTTTTCCTAAGAGAGATATTATTTATTGAAAATATAATAAAAATATATGGGAAAAGATAAAGGATATCTCTTAAATTATAGCGAATATGCAAAATGAATATATATCTACAGAAGAAAAAAATTATTGTTATAGAGTAATAGCTGCATCTATATCGTGAATAAGAATGTACTCATGAATAAATTAGAAATATAAATGCCAAAAATATAATACAATTCATTAAATATATACACATTTAAATAAATAAACATTTTTTTGAAAATAAAATATTTTATAATCTTAGCAAAGCAGTAGCATTATGAGAGAAAAATATATTAATTAAAATAAGTGATCAATGCCAACATTTAAAATGAACTATTTATATATTTTTAATCCCAGTTCCAAGTTGCTTAAGATATATTTAAATTAAGTATAATTACACATACAGTTAAAAATATCTTTTCTATTACATTTTTCTTTTCTATATCATACAAGTGATTATTTATATTTTCCAGAAAATATTAAAAATGAATTATACTAGTATTATAATGGAAACGTCGACAAGCCACTTGTATACAAATACATAAAATGATTTCAAATAACTTACATCTTCTTATTGGTATTTATGTTGTACCATATATTTAGTTATATTTTGATGCATTTATTTTATTTGTGTAAAGAATATATAGGGTCCTATATATTTCCACAAGAGCATTATTATATATATATGCTAATACACATATTTGAAAGAATTGCATATATAACGTTTTTATTTTTATAATTTACTGTCCTTAAAAAACAATACATTAAACATATTTTTATAAATATATCGTGTTTTATATAAATTATAATAATATATATAGATGCACAGAAATAAATGTTAAGAGTATTAGGTTATAATATATATGTATAATTGTTTGAAGTTATTACCGTAACGATTTATAATTCTGTTGATATACTTCATTTACACATGAAGTAATCCTTTTAGAAAAATATATCTCGGCTTATATATTAATTTATTGTTATTTTAAACTTTGGATTAATTTGTATTTTATTTCTTATATATCAATTTAACAAAACAACACATATAATATGTTTGATATATATAATAGAATTCTATAATTTAATACATTCATAAACATTAATTATATAAATTTTTTTTACATGATCATATTATTCATATTAGTTAAACTATAATAAACATATCATTAATTGTACTACTCTGTATAAATCCTTTAGTGGCAATTACAAAAGTTAATTTGTATTAACGAGTTCCAGTTATAACAATAAGTATAGTGATGCATCATATCCTATAAAGTAATTTGTCAACAAATACAATAATTAAGAACATGAGTGTAAATACATTTTTTAAAATATGCGAATTTAAAAAGTATTCATATATTCATTTACGAATTATGGCAGTTGTATATGTATATATATATACATTATAAGAGAACGGGAGTATTTGTAAATATCCCTAAAAGTAAAAACAAGAAAAAATATAAATAAACATAAAGAACACTAAAAAATAACCTTGATCAGAGGACATGATATATAAAATTAAAACAGCACTTATAATACAAAATTTATATAATGTACATAACATATATTTTTAATATTTTATTTCATACTTGTTTTTATTTATTATATTTCATATAAAATGAATTGTATATAATTTAATATTAATTTTGATATCTCTATTAATAATATAATAAAATTATTTCATATTAAATTATAGCATTATTTATTTCATACTATTTTTTTTACATTATTTGACACTTGGTTAAATAAAAAAAATTAAAAATAAAATAAAAATAAGGTTGAATATGTATAAAAAAAAATTATATAAGATGAAATAAATAATATTTCATATTCATTATATTCTACTCAAAAAAAATAAGAAAATGCGATATTTCAGTTATCTTACATAATGTTAAAATTGAACACTGAAACATGATATTTGCAAATAATCAAATGAAGTAGTATTATTAAATATAATGATATATAAATAATTCCACTAATGAATGTAAATATTATTAATATCTCTAAAAAATTTAATTCTATTAATTAAAAATTAACATTTATTCATATTATTATAATAATCGGATGGCAATATTCACAGGATTTGCATGATTTTTCTTAAGGATCAATATATAATACATTATATATAACATTACTAAAGAATTTACATGTCTTTATTTGAATATTATAAATTAAATATTATGGACATTTAATTTAAATACATTATTCTTACTTAAAATAATAGAATAATACGCTATATATTACATATTTAATATTTGGTAATAAAATTAGATAAACTTACTAACAGTAGTATTAGTTATTGTGAAAATAAAAAAATAAATATATTATTTATTACTTATTACGTGAAATCACAATAAAACTATAATTAAATATACATGGTGAAACATGGATATAATATTATTATAATTAATTTACTGAATTACATAATATTATGCATGGAAATGTAAGGCAACTTTCTTAATAATATATATTTGCAAAATCATCATTTACGTAAAAAATAATTTGCATATTATGTTTTTTATTTTTAAACTATAAAATAAATATTTTAACAAATATCATAAATATATACTTTACAATATTATCACTCTTATTTTATATATATTTATACTTTATACATTTCTATAAGAAACATACATTTTTGAATCAAAGATCAAATAAATTGTGAAATATGTATAATACCATTAAGATAAACCGTAATTTAAGCTTATATAACAATTATACATAATGCATAATTATTTATTTGTGCTTATTTTGTGAATTATATGTAGTTTATATTCTTGCATTTATTGAGTAAAATTGTTCATATGTAGTACAATATTATTATGTATTTTATTTATGGAATACCTAAAAGAATAATATGTGAAGCACTTATAATAATAAATTACATTTTAATTAATACATAAATGGGATTGTAAATATTTCAAAATATTATAATTTTTATGTCAAATGCCAAAAAGTGTTATTATTTCCATAATCAATTATCTTGTGATATAATAGATAATAAGCACATTTAATATTTATAATGAATAAGCATAACATGCAATTAATTTTTTTTAATATTATATTTATATATAAGATGAACATATAATAGTTTTTGCTTCTGAAAAAACTATGATTAATATTAAACATATAATTTTAATTTATCATGGCGCATAAGTTAGTATTAATTGTTATAAACATAATATAATTAATACACATTCATATTCTATTTTATACATAACTTATCCAAAAGTTCATTTTAAATTTTATTATGTTTTTATGGTTTTTATATGTTACATTAATGTATTAATTAACCGTTGAGAAGCTAACCATAAATCTTCAAAAAAAATATAACTTGTATAACATTTAACAAATTCATTAAAAAAATAATAATACATATATCATTGTTCTCTATAGGATATATATCTATTTAATTAGGGATACAATTATCAGTAATTTTTAATTTTCGAGAATAATAATTCTTATTCATATTTACAAATGTGTAATTGGTGTTTAAGTTGCATATTAAATTTTAAAAAAAGTCTATTCTTTTAATAATATAAATAATGAATACAAATTAAAAAAAATATATATTTATATGATAAAAACACAATTTATAACCATGTCAAATTATTTTCAATATATTCAAGCAAATTAATAATGCTTAAAGGAGCATGTTTTGATATATTATTTATTATATTATTAAATATTACATTTAGTTGTATATATTAATTACATAATTTATTATGTGTTTTATAGATAAAACAATGGAATTAAATTATTCTTTATCATTTTGCATATGCGCATAAATTAATTATTCTAATATTATCATTCTTTTATTTTAATCATGTAAAAACACTTCTCTTATTCAGAACAACAGAAGATACCGCACATTAGCATATAGGAATAATAAAATGAAAAAATAATTTTTAAAAGATCTCTAATACTTAAATATTATATAAAAAAAATCTACCATAAAATTATATTGTATTGTGAGACAATTTTAATGCACGAATATTTAAAAGAATAAGCATAAAAATATATATTTTTTTTAATTCACATAAAAAACACAATAATTGCTAATGCAAGTTTGAAATATGACGTAAGACTCTACTTTTCTTTCCATTTATAATTTACTTTTCATAATTTTAATGTATCATTATTTATTGACAACAAGGAAGTTATGCTTTTTTATAAGCGCTATTTTAATATTATGTTCTCATTATGACCTTATAACTTAGTTCAATTTTAGCCACATTTTCCCCACATTTTTGTATATTTATGATTTTATTACAAGAAATGTTTCAAACAATGTCGACCATAAACTTGGAAATACATGTAATATAATTGCATCTAATTTACAAATTAATGGATACTATAAAGGAATGTTTATTTCAAATTGTAAAGAACTTATATCCTATTTAGAATATATAAACGGACAAAAAGAATTTATTGACATAAAACCAAGTTGCAACTATTTCAACTTCAAACTAAAAGCAGCACTAGAATATTATGATTGTTCTGTAAAAAGCACTAAAGATGCTTACGAGAAAATGATTTCTGCAGGCGAAATAAAACAAAATAAAAGTGTATCCAATATATGTGTAAATTATGTAAAAGATCTTGATGATATTACAGTTTCTATATTGGAAAAACTGAATAAATTATATATTAGTTTTATAAAAAACAAAAATATATGCTCTCCTCATAGTAACTGTTATGATATATATATGGAACTTTCAGAAAATTATAAAAATTGGAATAACATAAGTTTTCATGAATTATTGTATCGTTTTAAAGAAGAAAATATGAAATATATTATTACTGTAAATCCGTTACCTAAAAAATCTGAAATCATAGATTGCTCATCTTCGAAAAAGACGCGTATCATTATTTTAGCTTCATATATTGTACCTATTTCAATATTAACAATTATATTTTTTCTGCATAAAGTTAGAAATAAATTTAATTTATTTATTGTATCACTTTTAAAATTACACAAAATAATAAAGTTTTATATAAAATAAATAACATATTCATATATATACCATATTGTTTTTTTTGCAATCAGTACAAAATATATTGTTCATTTCTGCAACCATTGGCAAGGATGTTGAGCAATATAATGAACAAAAAAAATTGTCATAAGCTCAATTTAAGGGATTCATTTACAACGACGCATAATAATTTAATAGATGATAAGTTTCGAATGTCATACAACTCCTTAGATTACAATTAAAGAACATGTTATTAAATTTAATAAATATAATGCATTTTCTTGTACAGGAACAAATTAAAAATTTGCATTTTTTTATTCAAAAATGTAAATAGTAATAAGAAATAAGACATTATAAATTATAATAAAGTTATGAAACATACTTATAATTATTTTATAACTAATTATATTGAATGAAATATAAATTATAAAATATTTCCATGAAATAAGCAATAATTATATTGATTATCAATGATAAAGAGAAGATAATTATCTATAAATACTACTAGTAATTACATAATACGATAATTAATTACATGAAAATACAGTTGTCAAATATAATACACTAACTATGTTCATAATATACATTCATGGAATTCAATAATTTTTTTACATATATAATTAAAGCAAAAAATGGAATTGTGTGTTTAATAAAAAATAAGATATAAGCATAGTAAATCAATCGATATGAAACATAATAGTACGGCATATTTGAAATAAATTTTCATATAAATAAATTTCTATTTTTATTATATATATTTTAAATGATAAATCAAAATAATGTAAACAATAGATTTTTAATAAGAATAGTGACACAATTATTATGCATTATAACAAATATTAATTAATACAATAAAAATAGTGAACCACGAAAAGCATAGTACTAAAATAAGTATTTTGAATTATATATATAGAGAGTTATAAACTTAATAATAATGTCATTTTTGTTATATAACATTATAAATTTTTTTATATAATATATGTAACACCACATTATTAAGTACATGAAGATGTATTTTCTCATATAAGTAAATAAATATAATAACTCTTATAATTATTAAAAATATGTTTTAATTTTGTATATATTGTATGATAATATATATTTATATAATTTATAAATATCTAGCAATTTTAGGACGCATATTTAGGGGCACCTTTAAGCATTTTTCAGATACTTGTAGTTTGCTTTTTTCGAAAATAATTTGATAGCATAATTATGGAAAAGAAAATCATTGTAAATAATTTTTCTTTTTTTGAGGTTCTAGAATTATAAAACTTTAATGATTGTAATATACAAGTGATTGTTTTACAAATAATGTATATATATTGCACATGGATAAGCTGTTTGTATAAGCATAAATAGTTAAATACATTACATTAATACAGTAGCATTTCTTATAATTTTATAAATATGTAAGAACTACGTAAAATTAATATTAATTCTACATATGTAAATATAATGAATTACTATATATAAGTGAAATCCAATAAAAATATAATGTGCACATTAAATTTACTTTGTCTAACATTTTTCACCATATAATTTTTTCCCTTGAGCTTCAAATATACAAGAACTGATGCTCAATATATTTTGTATATAACAATAGTTTTATTTATACATATAAGAAAAGCATCTATATTATGCCTAATATATTTATATTATTTAATGTCTATAAACAATTCTCATTATTTAATAATTATGATACTAATTTTTATTTTTTGCTGTTGAGTCCTAAATTCTAAATGTTATAAAATATTAAAAGATAAATGCATCCAAAATTATTATATTAATTAATTATTTATATAAACTGTTATAATTAGTTTTTATCATTTATTATATAAGAATATTTAAATTATCAAATATTATTCCTATGTCTTTTTTATTTTTAGCACTTTTAATTCTCATATTTAATAACGCATAACATTATATAAACAAATGAATAATTAATGATCATATATATATATTCAAAATGATAACTCATGTGAACGTTTTATTATTTTTTTTATTTCTCTTATTGTATTAACAAAATTTAATTTTGCATTTTATGAATAATTTAATCTACACTACCATTACTACAAAATTGAAGAGATGCATGTTCTTAATCCGTATTTTGACGTGTAAAGATAATATTTACAATAATACATTTTGTTTTTTTTTAAGCATTATAATACTTTAATATGTACACTAATATTAAGTAAAACATACAAATTATATGTTGCATTATAGTTGCACTATTAAATAATTTACCTATTTATAAAGTGAATGGTATATATTGTGCCAAGTATATTGTAATTTTAAATATCATTTTTAAACAATATAATGATTACTGGATTTTAAAAAGATGGTTTCGTATATTTTCTATAAAACTGAATAGTTAAAACATTATATTATGTATATTGTATAATATCATAAGTCGCATAAAGTGATAAATTAGAAAAATTTATATTGTTATAAATTCCATGTGTGCGTAATATATTCCATTATACAAATTTATTCATTGTAATAAGTTAATGGACACTAAAATTAATATGTGAATAGTACACTTCTAGTTGTGCTTATCTGAAAAATTATATATTTTTTACATATATAATAAACAAATAATAAGCATATATGTTTCCTTAAAATTAATTAAATATATTATGAAATACTTGCATATCCAGATATAATTACATAAAATTATAATAAGGGATAATTTTTTTTTTTACTACGATGTTAGTTTTTATTAAATACTAGATTTTACCATGATAATCATATGATTATATATTTATTTTATTTTTTTTACTATGAATGTAATTTAGAATCTTGTTTTCATTATATATAATATTCAGTTTTTGCATTACACGGTTTAAATTTTATAGATATAGATAATGTATGAAGATTAAGTAACGCAATATACTTAATATTTTAATTATTTTATATAATCATGTTCAATACATAAGTATACATTTTTACTATATTGTATTTTATGTTAAGCATTATACTTATTGTTTATTATTATTCAATATTTCAAAAATTAAATTACTTTATATGAAATTAAGAAAATCTTTAAAATTTTAGTATAATTCTATAAAGTGTTTTAAATATATATTTTCTCATAATTATATTCTTTGTATATTTTTTTGCTCTAAGACTTTATTCCTATAATTTTTTGGTTTTAAATAAAACAGAGCAATTTTAATTTATTAATTCTTGTGTGATTCTAGCTTTATTATACACAGTTATATGCTATTTGACATTTATTATATACTAAACAGTTGTATGCATGTTCAAAAGAATCCAATAATTTGTTGTGTTCTTCTTTTTTTTTTTTTCTGGAACTCACAATTTTTCTTATTATTGATTGTATATATGAGCCGTAAGGGGTGTACTATTATTGGAAAAAAAAAATGTTATGTTTTAATTTAAATTTTCATAATAACATGTGGTATATATTGTTATACCATATTAACATACTAAATTAAAAATATTTTTAACCTTATACATAATGAATTTTATTACTGCTATTGAAAATAGTAAAATCCCTATTCCTGTAACTGTCCGTGAAGAGTGATATAAGTGTTTAGAACCTTGGAGGCATTCAAATACACGTTCTATGCTAAAATTTTCTTGTTTCAACTCGTTAAGAGCTCTACAGAAACTGTTACTATTATCATTAATACACTTCTGTAAAAGGATTAAATATTTATTATAATATTCACTGCCGTAAGGGCATTCATTACTATCCTCTTTAAATTTTATTCTATAATTATATAACCATTCCAGAAAATAAAATTTGTAAAATGTATTATCATCTATATTTTTAATATAAGAACTACATTTATCAGGTAAATTATTTCGTTTGTCTGCATTTTCCATTTTTTTGTAAATTTCTTTTGTATTTTGGTATAAGCAATTATATTGCATTAATGTATATTTTAGCATGTAGTTGAAATAGATACAACTTGACTTTATATAAGATTCATCCTTTTTACCCTTTATATTATTTAAATATTCAACAAGTGGTATACATTGTTCTTTAAATCGAGACATTTTATTAAAATTATTAACTCCTGCTTCATAGAAAATTTTAGTGCAAATATTATCAATATAAGTGCTAGGTTTAGGCAATGCCTCGTTTGTCACATTAGCAAACTCATCGCTACATCTTGGAAATATACCCTCAAAATAGAACTAGAGATTAGAAATATTATATGTAGAAGAATTTAAAATAATAGTTTTAAAAATATTTTTTTACTTATACAAATAAAGGTACTTTAAATTTATATAACATTAATAATAATTTTAATTATAAGTAAAATCATACGTCTTCATTGACAGAAATATCAGATGACATGATTTTTTATGTAAATACATTAATACAAAAATAAGCATTTATTTCTTATTTATTTTTTTTTTTTATAATAATTCATATGTTAAATAAAGTAGAATAAACAATAGTAATAAAACATGTAATACATATTTCAATTTCCAGAATGAACAAACTTCCTTTGATATATGTATATGCTTTATTAAATTATTCATATATATTAAACTATGGAAATATTAGAAGTTTGTTATAAAATGGACTTTTTACAATATAAAGAAATATGTAAGTTAGATATACAGCTTTTGTATAATATAAGTAAATTAAATAATATATTATATCCACGAAATGTATT